>NW_024081606.1:511648-684939 GCF_003009895.1 Hyaena hyaena
GAGAGAGGGAGTCACAGACTGAAACAGGCTCCAGGCTCTGAGCTGGGAGTCAGCACAGAGCCCGACGCGGGGCTCGAACCCACGAACCGCGAGATCATGACCTAAGCGAAAGTCGGACGCTTAACCGACTAAGCCACCCAGGCGCCCCAAGAATTGTAATTTAAACAAATTAAATCTTAAGGCCTTATATACACAGAGGTGGTTAATTTATGTGAAACAAATTTATCTACTCAATTTCATTTCCTTCCATTTTAACAAACATTTATTAAAATGCATTTTCCATTTGTCACTTAGTGTAATTGGTGTCCATTCTGCAGAATTAAAATGATTACTTCTTTCTGATAGTTGAATAATTGTACTCCACAGTTAGTAGCCAAGATTAGTTATTGTATATATCTTTCTTTGATTTCAGTACTAATTATTTTTTTAAATTGTTTTCTTTAAGCTTTTATTAAATTCCAGTTAGTTAATGTATAGTGTAATATTAGTTTTGGGTGTATAATATAGTGATTTGCTTTCATAGCATACATGGTGCTTATCACTGCAAGTGTTCTCCTTAATTCCCATCACCTATTTTACCTATTCTCACAACTGACCTTCCCTCTATTAATCATCAGTTTGTTCTCCATAGTTGAATCTCTTTCTTGTTTTGTCTACCTTTCTCCCTTTTTACCGCTTGCTCATTTGTTTTGTTTCTTAAATTCCACGTATGGATGAAATCATATGGCATTTGACTTTCTCTGACTTATATCACTTAGCATTTTATTAACCAGATCATGTTGTGTGCTTTTGAGTACAAAATTGTAGCATGCTAATATTTCTAAGAAAGGGTTTAGTGTCATTGCTTTAGTACTAAGTTAACATAGAAGTGTAGTTAGTGGTATAATTTTTTTTTAACAATCTTTTAAGACAATTTTTTTTAAATGTTTTATTTATTTCTGAGAGAGAGAGAGAGGCAGCGTGAGCAGGGGAGGGTCAGAGAGAGAGAGAGAGACAAAGAATCTGAAGCAGGCTCTAGGCCCTGAGCTAGCCATCAGCACAGAGTCTGATGCGGGGCTAGAACCCATGAACTGTGAGATCATGACCTGAGCTGATGACTGAGCCACCCAGGTGCCCCCATAATTTTCTTTTTAAAATTATGTGATACAGTAAATGAAGTAGTTTGCATTTTGAGAAATTATGACTCCTTGGAGTTCATTAAAGATTCTAAATGCATGGCTTAAGTATTTGAATGTTGATGATCATGATGAGAATGACAATTGGCTATCTTTTTATAAACATAATTACTAAATAGCTTATTTATTACATTAGAGTAGAATCGCTTTTGCTATTTTTAAAGCTCTTTGAAATTCTCAATAGGAAGTGCAGCATAATATTTTCAGCAGAGATTTTTAACAAAGACTCATATTTACTAAGAAATGCATGTAGACTTCAAGTTAACTTTTTAAGTATCTGTAGAAAAAATATTCAAGCAGTTGTGATAAAAGACCATCAAGCATAAGGATAGAAATAATGGCAGAAATATTTAATGGCAAATCACTTAAAACTGAGTTAAAAATATGTTGAGTTGTCAGGATTGGTAATTTTGAGGAGTTCTTCACAAATGGCATTGTCAGTTTGGACAGTGCTTTGCCATTACCATCATTTGGACATCATTTCTATTTCTAACTGGATTCATATTATATGGACAGAAGAGTTTAGAAAGTAAAGGCTTAGAAGTAACTTAATAAAAATCCTGCCTTTTTCATTTTGGCTTTTTTTCTGGGGTGGGGGATTGCAAATTTTTGCTTCATTGTAAATCTTGTCCTTTTGTATTACTATAGGGTTCAGATGACTGTTTGGTGAAAATTTGGGCAACAGATGATGGACGTCTCCTTGCTACACTTCGAGGGCACTCTGCTGAAATTTCTGACATGGCTGTTAACTATGAAAACACTCTTATTGCTGCAGGCAGCTGTGATAAGGTTGTAAGGGTGTGGTGTCTTCGAACTTGTGCACCGGTTGCAGTCCTTCAGGGACATTCAGCTTCTATTACTTCCATACAGGTAAGAAAAATGAAAAGATCTTTCCATGTTTATGCTGAGCTAAATAAGTCAGGCAGAGAAGGACAAATACCATATGTTTGCACATATAGGAGGATTAGGAGGAACTTAACGGAGGACCGTGGAGGGAGAAGAAGGGGGTAAATAGTGGGGGACAGGGAGAGAGGCAAACCATGAGAGACTCTTGAATACTGAGAACAAACTGAGGACTGATGGGGGGGGCGGGAGATGGACATGGCGGAGGGTACTTGTGGGGATGAGCACTGGGTGTTATATGGAAACCAACTTGACAATAAACTATTTGTAAAAAAATAAATAAATAAAATAAATAAAATAAAGAATAGGTAAGATCTAAAAAAATAAAACATTTTAAAAAATTAGAAAAAAGCAAAATGAAAAGATACCTATAATGTATATAATGAGGGTGAGAATTCTCTCAGTTTTTGTTATACTATGTGGATATTTATAAAGAATGGCAACAGAAAACTGTTGACCTCTAAGAGCTTTGTCCCTACCCTCCTCTGGCATTGTTTTTAAAGTTCCTTTTTTATATAAATTTATTCCCTTTAGAGATAATTTAAAAAGTCATTGAAAAAGTGTTTCAAATACAGTGTAAGATATATTTATCTCACTAGTATTTGTGAAGAAGGGAGGAGACTTACATATGCCATATGGAAGCAACACTAATACCTGTTAGTCAGGTTATAAGTAGGTTCTAACTTGAATATTGGCATCCTTTGTGTTAATATTTAATGCACGATGTTTGTCAGTGGGAGTGTGTGTGTGTGTGAGCACACGAGCACACACGTGTTTTGATGTTAAAATAATTTTATTCTTATTGTCAGTGATTTCCCATTTCAAGTTGATATTTGACTTAGAATACATTGACTTCTTTTAAATTCTTATTCATTCAGTGTTTTTACTAAATGTTGGTAGTGAAAGTCCTGGATACTCCCTAAAAAACTGTTATTTAAGAAAACTAAACCGAATTTTTCCTCTTCTTTGTGTTGACAGAAAAATAGAGGACTCCTTCTGAAACTGTGTTTTACACTTTGGTCAAGGAGACCACTTTTGTGGATGAGATAATTACTCCCATTTACTTTTCTTTGATCTTTAGTCACTAAAAAGTATGTCAGTCAGTTTTTTGTGTTATTTAAATAAAATATCACCTGTTTATGAGGAGCTAGCAAGAATTAGTTTTAATGTATACTGGATTTTAAAAATTTTATATCACACTTTGGATCAGTTGAAAGTCATGGACTTTGTTTTAGGAGATTATTGGTTACTTGTGTTCTCACCATTTTATCTGCCAGAATATTTCTGGAATTTGGAAATGGCCTCTGATATTGAAAAATATTTATTATACTGTTTGCTTCATTCATAGTTTGATTTTCTGATTTCTATCTTACTTTGTTTACATGTAGGAGCTCCCTAAAGATCGATGGATCTCTATCACATTCCTTCCTTTATTGATCTCATTAAGTCCCATAGTTTTGAGTTTCATCTATAGGCTGATGATTGTCAAACTTATATTTTCATCTTGGGACCTTTCTCTTAGTTCCATACTTGTATTTCTTTTTAATATATATATATATTTTATTTCTAGGAGAGAGAGAGAGAGACAGTGTGAGCAGGGGAGGGTCAGAGAGAGAGGGAGTCACAGACTCTGAAACAGGCTCCAGGCTCTGAGTTGGCAGTCAGCACAGAGCCCGATGTGGGGCTCGAACCCACGAACCGTGGGATCATGACCTAAGCGAAAGTTGGATGCTTAACCGACTAAGCCACCCAGGCGCCCCAGTTCCATACTTGTATATTCAGCTACCCATTTGGTATCATAACATGAATGTCATGAATCTCAAACTCAACATACTCAGAATTGAACTTCAATCTTTCTTCCTCAAATCTGCTTTTCCTAAAAGTTTTTTCAACTAAACAAATGGCTATTTTATCCTCCAGTTGTTCAAAGTAGTCATCTCTGACTTTTTTTTGTCTCTTTTATATCTCATATCTAACTTGTTAGCATATAATTTTGTCTCTGCCCTCAGAATAAATCCAGAATCTGACAAATTGTTGTGATCTTCATCATTTCTATTCCATTTTGAACAGTTATCATCTATGACCTAGATTATTGAAGCTCAGTTCTAACTGATCTTCCTGCTTCTTCCCTTCTGTTTCTTTCTTCCCTCTTTCTAACCTCTGCATCACAGGCTGTGTGATTTTAAAATGGAAGTTAAATCACATCAATGGTACTCAGAACCCTCAGTAGTTCCAAACTCAGAGTTAAAAAGTCTTTACAATTACCCATATTGTAAGGCCTACATTCTCAGACCCTTGCTCTCTTTGACCTCATCTTCTACTAGTTTTCTGTTCTCATTTTGCTTTAGCTGCTGCTACCCTGTCTGCTTTGTGAGATCATTCTACCTACAATTCTGCCTTTGCTCTTTCTGTTTCATGTCTCTAGAATGGTCTTCCTTAGATAGTCACATGGCTTATTCCTTCACTTTCTTAGCACTTTGTGCAAATGTCTATTTTTCAGGGACTTTCTCTAACCACTTTACCATTCTAAAATTGTAAATTATTCCCTGCTCCAGCACTTCTAATCTCCCCTTAATTTTATTTTTGTTCATAGTAATCAGTACCATATAGTGTGAATTCTATATGCTTTATTTATTTTTTTGCTAATTGTCTCCATTAACATCATTGTATATTCTCCTTTCAGATTTTTTTTTAAACAAAATTGAAATAAAATGGTATGATGTTAATAGTGGTTGCCTCTGAGTGGTGGGATTATAAGTAGCTTTATTGTTTCTCTATGTTAACTAAATTTTCTTTAATAATTATATATTAATTTATATTAAGAAGTATACATATCTTATTTTTATAATCTCTAACATGATTTATTATTTGAAAACAATCCAGTTAGGGTACATTAATAGGCAAGATCTGCCTTTGTGATTGATGAATGTATTTAAATATAATGGTGATAATAAAGTTTTAGTGTTTTTTTAAACAATAAAATTATACTCTTTCATATTTATTTGTCTTATTTGTATAGATCAGAGATCAGCAAATTAATGGATCAGATAGTAAATATTTTAGGCTTTGCAGGCCCTATGGTCTCTGTCACACCTACTTAACTGCAGGACAAAAGCAGCTGTAGGCACTGTAAGGTGACTTTGTTCCAATAAAGTTTTACAGAAACAGGCAGCAATTGGATTTGGTGTGTGGGCTGTAATTTTCAGACTTTTGCTATAAATTGTGGATTAAGTTTTCAACGGCAAGCTTCTTAACCTCAGAAAGGAAAATATCGGCATGCTACCTGAGGACTGGTTCTTTACTGTATATCAACTATTAATGGATAACATTAATTGCTAATCTTTGTTTGATTTAAACTCTGTAGTGTTGGTGGAAGTTCTGTGTTTCCTATCAAGAGAACTAGGTAAGGGGCGCCTGGGTGGCTTAGTCGGTTAAGCGTCCAACTTTCGCTTGGGTCATGATCTCGCGGTTCGTGGGCTCGAGCCCCGCGTCGGGCTTGTGCTGACTGCCAGCTCGGAGCCTGGAGCCTGTTTCAGTCTGTGACACCCTCTCTCTCTGGCCCTCCCCTGCTCACGCTGTCTCTCTCTCTCTCTCTCCTAGAAATAAATTAAAAAAAAAACATTAAAAAAATTAAAAAAAAAAAAGAGAACTAGGTAAATGACTTCTAATATCTATAGTGATCATTTTCGTTAAATTTGAGGTCAAAATTTATTCAGATCCTTAATATTCATCTTAGTGTTGTTGATTTATCTATATTTGAGATTTTTAAAACTCATGGCATGCAGAGATCCTGGTTTGATTTCCAACTTTTTTCTGTATCTCATGCATCAGGAGCCAACAGGCTCTTCTCTTATCTGATTCTCTTCTGAGGATGTGTAAAATACTGAGAGACAGAGCCTGAGAATCCTACATGTTAAAAGCCATCTATGGTTCATCTAGGGTAGTAGTCATCCTTTAAGTTGGCAACTTATGTATATTTTTTAATTTATTTTTTCCTCAGTGATATAGAGACTTGACCTATTTTACATTTTCTATTAAAACAAATGAAAATGATTTAAATTTTAAAGGGACAAAATTGATAGCATACATTATTGAAGCTGGAGTTTAAAATAAGATGTTAAGACTAAAATACTTAGATATTAACTTCCTAATCGTTGATTTTAGATTAATTTTTGATGCCCTATTCATATGAACTATAAAAATTCTATAATTTTCTTGCTATAAGCATATATTTGACAGACTTATAATGGCTTAACTAATAATCACCTTGTAATTTTTTTCTGCATTAAAAGTAATGAAATATGGGGCGCCTGAGTGACTCAGTCGGTTAAGCGTCTGACTCAGCTCAGGTCACGATCTCACAGTTCGTGGGTTCGAGCCCCGCGTCGGGCTCTGTGCTGACAGCTAGCTCAGAGCCTGGAGCCTGTTTCAGATTCTGTGTCTCCGTCTCTCTCTGACCCTCCCCTGCTCATGCGGTCTATGTCTCTCAGAAATAAAAAAAAAAATGTGGAAAAAAAATTTAAAGTAATGAAATAATAATCTTAAACTGTCCTGTTCAGTAATTTAAAAATAATTATTAATTTTTTTTAATTTTATTTTTTTAAACTAATTTCTACATGAAATATGGAGACTGAACTTGCAGTAAGATTGAGTTGCATGCTCTACTGACTGAGGCATCCAGGCACCCCTTAAAATAATTATTTTTTAATTTTTTCTTACGTTGTTTTTTTAATTAATCAAATTAAATTTTTAAATTTATTTAATTTATTTAAAATAGGTTATTGTCAAGTTGGTTTCCATATAACACCCAGTGCTCATCCCAAGTGCCCTCCTCCATGCCTATCACCCCCTTTCCCTCTCCCCCACCCCCATCAGCCCTCAGTTTGTTCTTAGCATTCAAGAATCTCTCATGGTTTGCCTCTCTCCCTCTCCCCAGCTATTTTTCCCCTTCTTCTGCATCGTCCTCTGTTAATTTCCTCCTAATCCACCTATATGTGCAAACATATGGTATCTGTCCTTTTCTGCCTGACTTATTTCGCTCAGTATAACACCCTCTAGTTCCATTCATGTTGCTACAAATGGCCAGATTTCATTCTTTCTCATTGTCATGTAGTATTCCATTGTATAAATATACCACATCTTCTTGATCCATTCATCAGTAGATGGACACTTAGGTTCTTTCCATGTTTTGGCTATTGTTGAGAGTGCTGCTATGAACATGTGCTCCTATGCATCAGCACTTCTGTATCCCTTGGGTGAATTCCTAGCAGTGCTAATGCTGGGTCATAGGGGAGTTATAGTGTTAATGTTTTGAGGAACCTCCATACTGTTTCCCAGAGGTGTTGCACTAGCTAAATTCCTACTAACAGTGTAGGAGGGTGCCCGTTTCTCCACATCCTTGCCAGCATCTAGAGTCTCCTTGATTTGTTCATTTTAGCTACTCTGACCCGTGTGAGGTGGTATCTCAGTGTGGTTTTGATTTGTATATTCCTGATGATGAGGGATGCTGAGCATCACTTCATGTGTTTGTTGGCCATCTGAATGTCCTCTTGAGAGAAGTGTCTGTTCATGTCTTCTGTCCATTTCTTTACTGGATTATTTGTTTTTCGGGTGTGGAGTTTGATGAGTTCCTTATAGATATTGGATACTAGCCCCTTATCTGATATATCATTTGCAACTATCTTTTCCTAATCCGTCAGTTGCCTATTAGTTTTATTGATTGTTTCCTTTGCCATTCAGAAGCTTTTTATCTTGAGGAGGTCCCAGTAGTTCATTTTTGCTCTTGATTCCCTTGCTTTTGGGGATGTGTCATGTAAGAAATTGCTGCAGTTGAGGTCAAAGAGGTTTTTTCCTGCTTTCTCTTTTAGGGGTTTGATGGTTTCCTGTCTCACATTCAGGTCCTTTATCCATTTTGAATTTATTTTGGTGTATGGTAGGAGAAAATGTAAAAATAATTATTTTTAAGCTAATATATTTCATCCTAAATTTTATGACTTTTTTCTATAATTTCTTGATATTGTAAATTTTTGGAAATTACTCGTTAATGTAGGATATTTAACTGATTTCTTGAAAGTAAAATTCTTAATTGAATTTATTTAAAGTATGTCTATTAAAGTGATTTTAGTTTTAGAACATGCTGTGCTCAAAATAAGTTTGAACATTTAAGCTTTCTATTTGAATTAGAATTTTCTTTTTAGTTTTGTCCATCAACTAAAGGCACAACCAGATACCTCACTTCTACTGGTGCTGATGGAACAATCTGTTTCTGGCAATGGCATGTAAAAACAATGAAGTTTAGGTAAGTGTAGAATTTTGTTAGCAGTTTTGTGCAAAATAAAGCATGTCTCTTTTTCTTTATCATAATAGTTCATTTATTTATGTAAATGTATGTGTGAGTGTGAATGTATATACACATCTATACCTACTTCAATTAGATATTAGAGATTTTAGAATAAAAGTTTTATGAAAACGAATGTTGAAGAGACTAACTTATACACAAAATTTTTGTAAAGCGTGTTTCATTTATTATTCTGATAAGAAGACTTTGAACTTCTCTTTGTGGTAGTAGTTACTTGGTAATTTATTTGCAAAGCTATGATAATAATATTGGTATATTAAATTATATTTGAAATTTAAATGCATTTTTAACCTGAATGATGGGACTATAACTTATTGACTACTTCATTTGCATGGTTTTAATAATTATTGATGTTAAATCTGTCAATATCCAGCAGTGTGCAAAGATTCTTGAATGTTAAATGAACATGATGGAAAAGAAAAATAACTTCCTTTTCTCTTAGAGATCGCCCAGTGAAATTTACTGAGAGATCTAGACCTGGAGTTCAGATATCTTGTTCATCTTTCAGTTCTGGTATGTGTAAAAATTGAAAGTTTTGAGTTCCCCAAATATTAAATGATCCAGTTGTAAAAAAATATGTTTTTCAATTTTTTGGAAAAAAATATGTTTGTTAATGGAAACATAATAAAAAATTTGAACCATGTGATACAATAGAGGGACCTTTGTGCCCTTTGATTTAACGCATGTAATAGCTTTTGAATTTTATTTCTTATTTGCTTGTATGTTTTTATATAATCCAGAATTTAGTTGGTTAAAAGTATACCGCCACCCACACCCACACAGTTCAACACTGAAATCCTACCCTGACATTTTAGAAAAAATGTACTATGGCTCCATAGAGAAGACACTTCTGCAGTATGTAAACAGTGCTTTTCTGTTACCAGAAATCATATGCTAGTTGACCTTTTCTTTTACTATGGTGAAATATAACATAAACTTTACTATTTTAATTACTATTTTTAAGTGTACGGTTTTGTGGCAATGGGCATATTACTTTGTTCTGGATACACTACCACCATCCATCTCTAGAATTTATTCATTGTCCCCAAAATGGATGAGTTTTTACGTGAGTGTGTGTGTGTGTGTGTGTGTGTGTGTGTAGCCACTGTAGAGACAATTGTATCTATATGTCATTTTATGAATAATTTTGGAGCATTATGTTTTTACATAAAATATAAAGAGATAAATTCCTTAAGGGTCTGATCTTTAATGTTTATTATTCAATGGCTTGTATTTAGTGTATAGTTGGTGGACTTTTGTTGGGTGTGGTATAGTTGTCCTTTAAATACTTCCCTTATTTTTCTTGAATTTTACTTCTTTTTCTCTGAAATATCATTAATGATGAGCCCTCTTAGTAATATCAGGTAGCATATAATTGAGAAGGCAATCAGAGGGTTTTTAAAGTTCCTTGGTACAATGTTTGCTTGTTTGTTTTTTAATCCTCCAGGTGGTATGTTCATTACAACAGGTAGCACTGACCATGTGATTAGAATATATTATTTGGGTTCTGAGATCCCTGAGAAAATTGCTGAATTAGAATCACATACGGTAAGAACAAAATAAGAAACTAAAATGTGATGCTTTCTTTTGTAACACCTATGGAAAATTGATTTTATTCTTTTCTAATCTGTACCTTAATGTATTATATAGGTGCTGAGATCCATATGGTAAGATATCTCTGTAGTAATGAAGATCAGTGTGAAATTCTGGATTTAGTATGACTATAGTATTTAAAATGAGTTCTATTTGACAATATAGGAAAAGAAAAACATAGTAATAGTTTATGAACATCTTCTTTTATCCTGCTGTATTAATTAATTATATAAGCTATTTGTTACTTTAAAATCTATATATTTATTAAAAGACATATTGAAAGATGGTGGTATTGAAGGATCCTGAAATCACCTCCTCTGATGAACACCACAAAACCACAGCTATAATAGGATAGTTCCCTCTGAAAAGGACCTGAAAGCTAGCTAAACAGTGCCTCTAGAACAAAAGATAAAAGACCTATATCAAGATTGGTAGGAGAGATAGAGACATGGTCCTGCAAAAAACCCCACCCTAGGAGCAGCAATCCACAATTGGGAGTGATCTCATAATATGGAGCTTGTTCTTGAGGAGCACAGTGTCTGTGTCCCACATTGGGCAACCAAACCCTTTGGACCTGCACTGGAGAAATGAGCCCCCAAAGCATCTAGCCTTTAAAACCAGTGGGGCTTTCTTCTAGGAGAACCATAGGGAATGAAAAATCCACTCTTAAAAGACTGTTGCACAGATTCCCTTACTCTGGGACCCAGCTCAAAAGCAACAGTTTGCAAGACACCTAGACCTTATATGAAGGAGACTCATTCACTAATATTATAGCATCTGCTGGAGAGGCAAGAACCTGTTGGGATTCTGTCCTGGGATAGAGGTGGGCACCATTTTTTAATTCTCCTGACTTGTTGGTCCTGGTGCAGATGGGTGCCATTGTTGATCCCCTCCTTTAAATCTTTAAGTCAGCTAGCTCCAATAGGCATACCCTGCCCATCCACACTGCAGCTGTGGCCTATCCCACCATAGCCAGGTAGGCTGAGTACCCTAC
The DNA here is from genome assembly GCF_003009895.1 of Hyaena hyaena. NCBI lineage: Eukaryota > Metazoa > Chordata > Mammalia > Carnivora > Hyaenidae > Hyaena > Hyaena hyaena. The sequence continues at coordinate 522,672 of NW_024081606.1, forward strand.
CCCCATACCACATTCATAACCTGCCTGCATAGCTGGCAAGGTTGTGCAGCCCACACAGGAGACACCCCTTAAGCACCTGGCTCTTATGGCTCTGTGGGGTATTGCATATTTGGACCCCATGTGTTTTTTTTTTAAGTGTATTTATTTTGAGAAAGAGAATGAACATGAGTGGGGGAGGGGCAGAGAGAGAGGGAGAGAGAGAATCCCAAGCAGGCTCCATGCTGTCAGCACAGAGCCTGTTGCAGGCTTGATCTCATGAACTGTGAAATTATGACCTGAACTAGAGATCAAGAGTCAGAGACTTAATTGAGCTACCTAGGCACCCCTGTACTCCATGGGTTTGAAGCAATTAGAGATAGTCTTTGGCTGGCTGCCATTCTCAGGGCACTGCACAAACAGAAAACTGAAACTTAACCCCCAGTTTTGATGAGAAAAAGGCCTATTTTCTTGTCCTGGGGCACATCACACAACGAGAGGCTGTAGAAGTGCTCTCCGGTTACATGAGCAGGGAGTCACCATATTAGCGCCCTCATTTGACCTCATCATAGCTTGGTGATACCTCACAGAAAGATTATACACATGTATAAAGCAATGATTTTTCAACTTTACCTAGGGGACACCTCTGGAACTGGTCTGGAAGTCAGCAGGGTTTAGGATTGTGGACCTAAAGACTGTTATTTGCGTATATTAAAAGATACTGCCTGACAATCTGGCTTACAATTAGCAGGAAATTAGGCAATGTCTGAGATCCCTCCCTTTGGAACAGTGAGAGGTCTTGACATACCCTCAATAACTGGGACTTATGAGAAACAAATTGTGCTACTTAAAGACAACCAAAAGCTAGGGTATGCTTGAATTGGTAAGGTTTACTTCCAATGTAAGGTCATACTATACAATTTAATTTATATGTCGAACCTAAAAAATAAAACAAAAAAGCAGAAAGAGACCCATAAATAGAGAAAAAAACAAAACAAAACAACTTGTAATTGCCAGAGGGGAGGAAAGTGGGATATTTGGCAGAATGGGTGAAGAGGAGTAGGAGATACAGGTTTCTAGTTATGGAATAAATAAGTCATGGGGGTAAAAAGTACAACATAGGGAATATAGTCAATCAAATTGTAATAACATTGTATGGTGACAGATGGTAGCAACACTTGTGGTGAACATAGTATAATGTATAAACCTGTCAAATCACTATGGTATACATCTGAAATTAATATACAATTGTGTGTCAACTATAATAAAAAATTTTAAAAAGAAGAGAGGTAGCTATTTTACCTAATACATAGAAACACACATGGAGTCAGGCAAAATGAGGAGACAGGTATATGTTCAGATGAAAGAACAAGAGAAGACATTAGAAAAAGACCTAAATGAAATGGATATAAGTAATTTACCTGATGAAGAATTCAAAGTAATGGTCATAAATATGCTCACCACACTCAGGAGAAGAATGGATGAACACAGTGAAAACTTCAACAAAGAAGTATTAAACCATAAGGAGAGTCACAAAGAAAGTCACAAAGCTGAAGAATACAATAGCTGAAGTGGTAAATATGCTAAGAGGTTCAACAGCAACCTAGACAAAATAGAACGGATGAATGACCTGCAAGACAGAGTACCAGAAACAACTGAGAACAGCAAAAAAGAAAAGAAAATAAAAAAGTTAAGATAGTTAAAGGGACATATGGGACAACATCTATGAGAATAACACCTACATTATAGGGGGTCCCACAAGAAGACAGAGATAAAAGGGTTGAAAACTTATTTCAAGAAATAATGGCTGAAAATTTGCCTAATCTAGGGAAGAAAACAGACATTCAGTTCCAAGAAGCCCACAGAGTTCCAAGTAAGAAAAAACAAAGAGATCCACATCAAGGAACATTCAAATCAAAATGTTAAAAGTTAAAGAGAATCTTAAAAGCAGCAAGAGGAAAGCCATTTGTTGCAGATCAGGGACCCCCCATAAGACCATCAGCTGATTTTTCAACAAAAACATTGTAGGACAGAAGGGAGTGGGGAGGTATGTTCAAGATACTGAAAGAAATAAAAGAAAACATCTAACCAAGATATCTCTACCTGGTAATGTTATTCAGAATTAAAGGGGAGAGAGAGTTTTCCAGACAAGCAAAACCTAATCCAGTAAACCAGCCTCATAAGAAATGTGAAAGATAAATTTCAGCTGAAAAGAAAAGGAATTAACTACTAATAAGAAATCCTGTGAAAGTAAAATATCACACTGATAATGGCAAATTTATATTAAACATGGGGATTAACCACATATAAAGCTAATAGGAAGGTTAAAACAAAAAAAAAAGGTAAAATTAATTATATAATAATTAGTACAAGGATGCCCAAAACAAAAATTATCTATTCATTTATTTAATGCTTATCTTTTTTTTAAAAAAATTATCCATTTATTTTGAGAGAGCACATAAGCACAAGTGGGGGAGGGGCAGAGAGAGAGAGAGTGGGAGAGAATCACAATCAGGCTTCATGCTGTCAGCACAGAGCCAGATGTGGGGCTCAAATCTGATCTGAAACCAGGAGTCAGACCTTTAACTGACTGAGCTACCCAGGTACCCCAAGATTTATTTATTCTTTATTTTTATTTTTTTAAAAAAATTTTTATGTTTTATTTATTTCTGAGAGAGAGAGAGAGAGAGAGACAGCATGAGCAGGGGAGGGTCAGAGAGAGAGGGAGACACAGAATCTGAAACAGGCTCCAGGCTCTGAGCTAGCTGTCAGCACAGAGCCCGATGCGGGGCTCGAACCCACGAACCATGATCATGACCTGAGCCAAAGTCGGTTGCTTAACCGACTGAGCCACCCAGGTGCTCCAATTTATTTATTCTTTAGTTAAGTGTTTTTAAGGTTTAAATTTACCAAAGTGTTACATTAGTTCAGCTGCACAATATAGTGATTCAAAAATTCCATATATCACCCAGTACATTCCTTAATCTCCATTACCTATTTAACCCATCTTCCCAAAATCTCTTTGGTAACCATCTGTTTGTTCTGTATAAGTAAGATATGTTTCTCTCTTGATATGTTTCTCTCTCTTTTCCCTTAGCTTATTTTTTTTTGCTTATTAAATTTCACATATGAGTGAAATCATATATAGTATTTGTCTTTCCCTGACTTATTTCAGTGAAATAGCGTTATACTCTCTAGATCCATTCATGTCATTGCAAATGGCAAGATTTCATTTTTTTATAATTGAATAATATTCCATTGCATATATATATATGCCACTTCTTCTTTATCTGTTTTAGTTGATGGACGTGTGGGCTGCTTCCATATCTTGGCTGTTGTCAAAACTGCTGCCATGACCATAGGAGTTCATGTAACCCTTTGAATAAGTGTTTTTGTATTCTTGGGTAATTATCCAATAGTGCGATTCTTTGGGCAATTACCCAGTAGTGCAGTTGGATCATAGGAAGGTTCTATTTTTAAGGTTTTTTTTTTTAAGTTTATTTATTTATTTTGAAAGAGAGCAAGAAAGGGGGAGAGAGAGGACCCCAAACAGGCTCCAGGCTGTCAGCATGGAACCCAACAGGGGGTTCAAATCCACAAACTATGAGAACTGACCTGATCTGAAACTGACTGAGCCACCCAGGTGCCCTTATTTTTGAGTTTATGAGGAATCTCCATACTGTTTCCCACAGTAGCTGCACCAGGTTGCATTCCCACCAACAGTGTGAGAATGTTCTTTTCTCTCCACATCCTTGCCAACGCTTGACATTTTTTGTGTTGTTGATTTTAGGTATTAGGACAGGTGTGAGGTAATATCTCATTGTAGTTTTAATTTGCATTTGCCTGATGATAAATAATGATGTACATGTTTTCATGGGTCTGTGGGCCATCTGTATGTCTTCTTTGGAAAAATGTTTATTTATGCTTTCTCATTTTTTAATTGGATTATTTGGTTTTTTGGGTGTTGAGTTTTATAAGTTCCTTATTTTTTTTTGGAAACTAACCTTTTATCAGAAATGTCATCTGCAAATATCTTCACCCATTTCATAGGTTGCCTTTTAGTTTTGTTGATTGTTTCCTTCACTATGGAGAAGCTTTTTATTTTGATGGAGTCCTAATAGTTTATTTTTGCTTTTGTTTCCCTTGCCTCAGGAGACATATATAGGAAGATGTCTCCTATATGGAGACAGTGTCACGAAGAGGTTACTGGCTATGTAATCCTCTAGGATTTTTAAGTTTTTAGGTCTCACATTTAGGTCTTTAATTCATTTTGAATTTATTTTTATGTATGATGTAAGAAAGTGATACAGTTTCTTCCTTTAGCAATTGCTATCCAGTTTTCCCAGCACGATTTGTTGTAGAGACTCTTTTTCTCATTGGATAATTTCCTGCTTTTCAAAGATTAATTGACCATATATCTGTGGGTTTATTTCTGAGTTTTCTATTCTGTTCATTTATCTATATGTCCATTTTTGTGCCAGTACCATACATTATTTTCATCACTGTAGCTTTGTAATGTACCATGACATCCAGAATTGTGATGCCTCCAGCTTTGCATTTCTTTTTCTTTTTTTCTTTTTTTAATTTTTCTTTTAATTATTTATTTCTGAGAGAGAGAGCGAGCAAGCGAGCATGAGCAGGAGAGGGTCAGAGAGAGAGGGAGACACAGAATCCGAAACAGGCTCCAGGCTCTGAGACAGCTGTCAGCACAGAGCCCTGTGCGGGGCTTGAACCCACGAACCATGAGATCATGACTTGAGCTGAGTTAGATGCTCAACCAACTAAGCCACCCAGGTGCCCCTGCATTTCTTTTTCAGGATTGCTTTGGTTATTTGAGTTTTTTTTGTGGTTCCATACACGATTGTTTGTTCTAGTTCTGTGATAAAAAGCTGTTAGTATTTTGATAGACAATGTAGGAAATGTGTAGGTTACTTTGGGTAGTATAGACCTTTTAACAATATTTGTTCTTCTAATCCTTTAACATGAAATGTATTTCCATTTCTTTGTGTCTTCCATTTCTTTTATTAGTGTTTTATAGTTTTGAGAGTCCAGGTCTTTCACCTCTTTGGTTAGGTTTATTCTTAGGTATCTTCTTATTTCTGGTGCAGTTTTAAGTTGGATTGATTCCTTAATTTCTCTTTCTGCTGCTTTACCATTAATATATAGAAATTGTATGATGTTTCTCCATCCTCTCACTTATATTCTACAGGTCTGATTAGCTCTAATATCAGTCTCCTGTAGGCAGCATATAAATGGATCTTGTTTTTGTACCCATTTTGTTACCCTGTATCTTTTGATTAGAGCTTTTAGGCCATTTGCATTCAAAGTAATTATTGATATGTGCTGTTATTTTATTATTTGTTTTGTAACTGTTTCTGAAAAATTTTTCTGATTTTCTTGTTTTTCTCTTTTCATTTTTCTTGATTTTCATTAATGATATAATGATATACTCTCTGGATTTCTTTCTATTTTGGGGATATTTGATTGGCTTTTGGTATATTGTTACCAGAAGTTTTGTGTATAACCTCTTTTATATATAGGAGTCTATATGGTCTTTTAAGTTTGAACCCATTCCTTACTCCTCTACTTCCCATGTTTAATGTGTATGTTGTTATAATTTGTATATGAGATCCTTGACTGATTTTTTAACAGATATATTCATTTTTACTGCTTCTGTGTTTCCTACCTTTATATTGTCACTTTTTGTTTCTCATTTCCACTCAGGGTCCCCTTAAATATTTTTAACAGGGCTGGTTTAATATTCATAAACACCTTTATTATTTTTTTTGCTGTTGTTTTAGGAACTCTATGTCTCCTTCTATTCTAAATCATAGCTTTGCTGGATAGAGTATTCTTGGCTATAGATTTTTCCCATTCAGCATTTTGATATACCATGTCACTCCCTTCTGGCTTACACAGGTTCCATTTAAAAATCTCCTGCTAGACTTATGGGTTTTCCCTTTTAAGTTACTGTCTTCTTTTATCTTGCTGCTTTTATTTATTTATTTATATTTTTTAAAAAATTTAATGTTTATTCATTCTCGAGAGAGAGAGCATGAGGAAAGAAGGGGCAGAGAGAGAGAGGGAGACACAGAATCCGAAGCAGGCTCCAGGCTCTGAGCTGTCAGCACAGAGCCCAACACGGGGCTCGAACCCACGAACCGTGAGATCATGGCCTGAGCTGAAGTCTGATGTTCAACCGACTGAGCCATCCAGGTGCCCCTTGTCTTGCTGTTTTTAAGATTTTGTTTATATCACTATATTTTATACATTTAATAACAATATGTGTTGGCCTATTTTTGTTCATTTTGATGGGGGTTCTCTGTGCTTCTTGGATCTGTATATCTGTTTCCTTCTCCAGATTAGGGAGGTTTTCAGCTATTATTTCTTCATATAAATTTTCTGCCTCCTTTTCTCCCTCTTCTTTTTTGTTTTAAATTTTTAAATGTTTTATTTATATCTGAGAGAGAGACAGCATGAGCAGGGGAGGGTCAGAGAGAGAAGGAGATACAGAATCTGAAACAGGCTTCAGGCTCTGAGATAGCTGTCAGCACAGAGCCCGATGTGGGACTCGAACCCACAAACTGTGAGATCATGACCTGAGTCGAAGTCAGACCCTTAACCGACTGAGCCATCCAGGCGCCCCCCCCCCTTTTCTCCCTCTTCTTGTTCTGGGACTCCTATAATATGAATGGTATTAAATTTGATGGAATCACTCAGATCGCAAAGTCTGTTCTCATTTTGTATAATTATTTTTTCTCTCCTGTTCTGCGTGAGTACTTTCTATTACTCTGTCTTCTAGATCACTAATTCATTCCTCTGATTCTTCCATTATTCTCTTCATTCCATCAATCATGTTTTTCTCATTTTGTTTGTTGAACCCTTTATCTCTACTATGTTTTTCTTTATGTCTGTGTTAAGGGTCTCACTCATGTCTTCCACTCCTTTCTTTTTAAAAAAAAATTTAATGTTTTATTTATTTCTGAGAGAGAGAGAGAGACAGCGTGAGCAGGGGAGGGTCAGAGAAAGAGGGAGATACAGAATCCGAAACAGGCTCCAGGCTCTGAGTGAGCTGTCAGCACAGAGCCTGATGTGGGGCTCGAACCCACGAACCATGAGATCATGACCTGAGCTGAAGTCGGACACTCAACCGACTGAGCCACTCAGGCGCCCCTCCACTCCTTTCTTAAGTCCAGTGAATTTCCTTATGATCATTGCTTTAAATTCTGTATTAGTCATATTACTTATATTTGTTTCACTTAGATCTCTGGTTGTGGCCTTGTCCTATTCTTTCATTTGATATAGAGTTCTCTCATTTTGTCTGTCTCTGTGTCTGTATTTTATATGTCTAAAAAAAAAACCTCAGCTATGTCTTCTGCTCTTGGAAGTAGTGCCTTTAGTAGTGCTTTTGTGAAGAAGAATTCTTAAAGTGCCCTGCAGTGCAGTGAAGGCCTGAACATGGCCTTCGGCAGAGTATCCTGTGTGTGTTGATTGTGCTCTGAAGTTGTGTCGGAGAAACTTTTCCTTTCAATGTAGTCATCTGCACTGACTCTCTGCCTGATGTGGGCTGTGCTTACTCACTGTATTGTTACTGGGACCCAGGCAGGGTAACTCTAAGGATTGTGCCCTTTCAGAAAATTGTGAGCAGGGTGGTAATGTTAGCAACATTTGCAATGGGCCTATTCTGTATCCCTGGAAGTGCTCAGTGGTGAGTAGACCAACCCAGGACTGCTCACTGGGTTGGTCAGGGGTGTGAGGCTGAGCACTACACACTGTGATGCCTGGGCAAGCCTGGGCCTAGTGTGCAACAGTGGTTTGATGCATGTGGCACGGCATGGCCCGCGGTGGCAGCTATTCACCCAGTTGCTGGTCACTGCCTGGTGGCATTGGCTCAGCATGGCAAGGCAGCTGTGTTCTGTGACGTGGCTGGGCTCAGTGTGTCAGGGCACCTATGCACTGGCAAGTGGGCAATATGCATGTGGCTTTAACAAAATTTTCCCTGGGGTCATAGTTTCCGGATAGCAGGCTTAGAGTGGATGAGTCCTCAGTAGAACTCATAGACATGGCATACTGTTAGTAGATTAGATAGCAAGTGTCTGTGTAGCTCCACATCCTGTAGTTGACCCTGTGTTTATGCTGAGGGATGGGAGTGAAAATCACACCGGTCAGTTCCTTCATTTTTGGAGAAGTTCTCCAATGTATTTTGAAGTCAGTATGAACAGATCTGTTTCCTGTTTGCTCCCCAGCATTGTGCAAATTACTGTTTTTATGTTGCCTTTGCTGACAGGCTGCTGTCACCTTAAGGGCAGTGGCCCAGCTATCACTCACTCTCATGGCTGGTTCAGTGCTGAATCAGCTGATTTTTAAAGCTTCATGCTCAAAGTCCCACTGATTATACAGACGTACAGAATTCGGCCCCTCTGGTTTTCAAAGCCAAACGTAATGGAGATTATTAGCTTTCCCTGTGTGAGGTCCTTGATGCAAGGGCCTATTTTTCTGGACTCTCCATGCATATGGCCCCCTCCCTTCTGTCAGCTGCCTCTGTCTTTCAGACCTTCCTAAATGCACCTTTTTTTTTTCTATATTTTAAATGTACCTTCTTTTCTATATTTAGTTGTGGAGTTTATTCTGACAGTCTTTGGATTGGCTTTCAGCTTATTGATTTGGCTGTGGATGGTATCTAGTAAATGTGGTATGAGATGAGCTTATGGTCCTCCTACTCCACCCTCTTTCCCAGTAGACATCCAAAATGAATAGATTTAAAATCAACATCAAAAATAACATGTCGGGGTGATAAAGATTTATAGTTTTAGAATGCATTCAAACATCAGATACTATTAACTTAAAAAACCATATATAATACATACATATATATATGATATTAAATGTTAAACTCATGTAATACAAAGCAGAAATCTATAGTAAAAAAGAAAGTATAATAATAAAGGAATTAAGCAAACACTAAAGAAAATCACGAAACCAAGTGCAAGAAAAAGGGAAATGAACAGAGAGGAACTAAAAAAATAAACAAAAAAACCCCAAAACATTCAACAATATGTTAGTAGGTACACTCCTATCTATAATTACTAAAATATAAATGGACTAAACTGTTCAATCAAAGGTATAGAGTAGATAAATGGATTTTAAAAAAAGCAAGGTTCATTAATATGTTGCCTCTGCACTCATTGCAGATCTAAGAACATGAAGAATTAAAATCACATGTATTTCTGTGGTGTTAGTTGTTATTTTCCCTCTCTCATTTGTGATTTTATTTATTTTGGTTCTTCCTCTTATTTTTGGTAAGTCTGGCTAGAAGTTTATCAATTATATTAATTTCTCAAAGAGGTATCTACTGATAATTATATTAATTTTTTCAAAGAGGTTGTCTCCTGGTTTCATTGATCTGTTCTGTTGTTTATTTAGTTTCTATATCAATTATTTCTGCTCTAATCTCTATTATTTCCTTCCTTTTGCTGTTTTTAGGCTTCTGCTTATTCTTTTACTAAGTCAATTAGGTGTAAGGTTAGGTTGTTTATTTGAGATTTTTCTTGCTTCTTGAGGTATGCCTTTCCCTCTTAGGACCACTTATTTTTTTACTACATCCCAGAAAACTCCCCAGAGCCAGATAGCTTCACAGGCAAATTCTACCATACATGTAAAGAAGAGTTAATACCTATTCTCAAACTGTTGCAAAAAGAAAAGAAAAAAGAAAAGGAATGGAAACTTCCAAATTCATTCTGTGAGGCCAGAATTACCCTGATACCAAAACCAGATAATGACTTCACTAAAATGAGAACTATAGGCCAACATCCCTGATGTCCACGAATGCAAAAATTCTTGATAAAATACTAGCAAACCAAATTCAACAATACATTGAAAGAATCATTCACCACATTGAAATGGGGTTTATTACCTGGGTTGCAAGTGTGGTTCAGTATTCACAAATCAATCAATATGATACACCACATTAATAAAGTAAAGGATAGGAAACTTATGATCCTTTCAATAGATGCAGAAAAAGCACTTGATAAAGTACAACATTCATTCATGTTAAAAACCCTCAACAAAGTAGGTTTAGAGGGAACATACCTATGCATAATAAAGGCCATCTATAAAAGACTCACAGCTGATATCATTGTTAATGGGGGGAAACTGAGTGCTTTTTCTCTATGTTCAGGAACAAGATAGACTCACACCACTGTTATTTAACATAGTATTGGAAGTCCTAGCTACAGCAATCAGATAACAAAAAGAAATAAGTGGCATCCACATCACCAACAAAGAAGTAAAGCTTGGGGTGCCTGGGTGGCTCAGTCGGTTAAGCGTCCAACTTCAGCTCAGGTAATCATCTCACAGTTCGTGGTTTTGAGCCCCACATCGGGCTCTGTGCTGACAGCTATCTCAGAGCCTGGAGCCTGTTTCAGATTCTGTATCTCCCTATCTCTCTGACCTTCCCCTGCTCATGCTATCTGTCTCTCTCAGAAATAAATTTAAAAAGTTAAAAAAATTAAAAAGAAGTAAAACTTTCACTATTTGCAGATGACATGATACTCTATACAGAAAACCCAAAAGACTCTACAAAAAAAAAAAAACAAAACTGCTAGAACTGATAAATGAATTCAGTAAAGTTGCAAAATCCAAAGTCAACATACAGAAACATGTTACACTTCTATACACCAATAATGAAGCATCAGAAAGAGAACTTAAGAAATAAATCCCATTTTCATTTGCACCAGAAATAAGATACCTAGATAATCCTAACCAAAAACGTGAAGGACAGTTATTCTGTAAAGTATAAAACGCTCATGAAAGAAACTGAAGAAGACACAAAGAAATTGGAAAACATTACATGGTCATGGGGTGGAATAACAAATACTGTTACAATGTGTATACAGCCAAAAGCAGTATACACATTTCATACAATGCCATGAACATACCTACAGCCTTTTTCACAGAGGTAGAGCACACAATCCTAAAATTTGTATGAAACCACAAAAAACCTTGGATAGCTAAATCAATCTTGAAAAAGAAATGAAAAGCTGGAGGCATCATAATTCTTGACTTCACATTTTATTACACAAAGCTGTAGTAATCAAAACAGTATGGTACTAGCACAAAAATAGGTCAGTGGGCGACATGATACTCTACATCGAAAACCCGACAGACTCCACCGGAAGCCTACTGGAACTGATCCAAGAATTCAGCACAGTTTCGGGGTACAAAATCAACATACAGAAATTGTTTGCATTTTTATACACTAACAATGAAGCAACAGAAAGAGAAATCAAGAAGCTGATCCCATTCACAATTGCACAAAAATCCATAAAATACCTAGGAATAAACCTAACCAAGGATATAAAAGATCTGTATGATGAAAACTATAGAAAACTTATGAAGGAAATTGAAGAAGACACAAATAAATGGAAAAACATTCCATGCTCATGGATTGGAAGAATAAATATAGTTAAGATGTCATTACTACACAAAGCAATCTACACATTCAATGCAATTCCAAACAAAATTGCACCAGCATTCTTCTCAAAACTAGAATAAACTATCCTAAAATTTGTATGGAACCACAAAAGACCCTGAATAGCCAAAGTAATACTGAAAAATAAAACCAAAATGGGAGGTATCACCATCCCAGACTTTAGCCTCTACTACAAAGCTGTCATCATCAAGACAGTATGGTATTGGCACAAAAACAGACACATTGACCAATGGAACAGAATTGAGAACTCAGAAGTGCACCCAAAGGTATACAGCCAACTAATCTTTGACAAAGCAGGAAAGAGTATCCAATGGAAAAAAGACAGCCTCTTTAACAGATGGTGCTGGGAGAACTGGACAAAAACATGCAGAAGAATGAAACTAGCTCATTTTCTCACACCATACACAAAAATAAACTCAAAATGGATAAAGGACCTGAATGTGAGACAGGAAACCATCAAAACCCTAGAGGAGAAAACAGGAAACAACCTCTTTGACCTCCACCACAGCAACTTCTTACTTGACACATCCCCCAAAGGAAGGGAATCAAGAGCAAAAATAAACGAATGGGACAACATCAAGATTAAAAGCTTCTGCATGGCAAAGGAAACAACCCACAAAACTAATAGGCAACCAACGGAATGGGAAAAGATAGTTGCAAATGACATATCAGATAAAGGGTTGATATCCAGAATCTATAAGGAACTCACCAAACTCCACACCCAAAAAACAAACAACCCAGTAAAGAAATGGACAGAAGTTATGAACAGACACTTCTCCAAAGAGGACATCCACATGGCCAACAAACACATGAAACGATGCTCAGCATCCCTCCTCATCAGGGAAATACAAATCAAAACCACCCTGAGATACCACCTCACACCAGTCAGAGTGGCTAAAATAAGCAAATCAGAGGACTCTAGATGCTGGCGAGGATGTGCAGAAACGGGCACCCTCCTACACTGTTGGTGGGAATGTAAACTGGTCCAGCCCCTCTGGAAAACAGTGTGGAGGTTCCTCAAAAAATTAACACTAGAACTCCCCTATGACCCAGCAATAGCACTGCTAGGAATTTACCCAAGGGATATAGAAATGCTGAGGCATAGGAGCACATGTACCCCAATGTTTATAGCAGCACTCTCAACAATAGCCAAAACATGGAAAGAGCCTAAGTGTCCATCCACGGACGAATGGATCAAGAAGATGTGGTTTATCTATACCATGGAATACTCATGGCAATGAGAAAAAATGAAATCTGGCCATGTGTAGCAACATGGATGGACCTTGAGGGTGTTATGCTGAGCGAGACATAAATCTCAGGCAGAGGACAAATATCATATGTTTGCACATATAGGAGGATTAGGAGGAACTTAATGGAGGACCATGGGGGAGAAGAAGGGGGGAAATAGTGGGGGAGAGGGGGAGAGGCAAACCATGAGAAACTCTTGAATGCTGACAGAAACTGAGGACTGATGGATATGGGGGGGGAGGAGGGGATAGGCACGGAGAGGGGCACTTGTGGGGATGAGCACTGGGTGTTATATGGAAACCAACTTGACAATAAACTATTTGTAAAATAAATAAATAAATAAATTTCAAAAAAAAAATAGTTCAGTGGAACAAAGTAGAAAACCCAGGAATGAATTCACAAATATATAGTCAACTAATCTTCAACAAAGCAGGAAAGAACATCCAATGGAAAAGAGACAGTCTCTTCAATAAATGGTGTTGGGAAAACTGGAACATTTTCTTCTACCAAACACAAAAATAAATTCAAAATGGATTCAGGACCTAATGTGAGACCTGAAACCATAAAAATATTAGAGGATTATATAGCCATTAACCTCTTTGTCTTCAGCCATAGCTGTTTCTTACTAGATATGCCTCCTGAGGCAAAGAAAACCAAAGCAAAATAAATTTTTGGGACTTCATCAAAATAAAATTCTGCACAATGAAGGAAACCATCAACAAAACTAAAACGCAGCCAGAGAAATGGGAGAATATATTTGCAAATGACATATTTGAAAAATGTTTTGTATCCTAAATATATAAAGAAGTTATAAACTCAATTCCCAAAAAATGAATTATCCAATTAAAAAATGGACAGAAGACATGAATATACGTTTTTCCAAAGAAGAAATGCAAATGGCCAATAGATACATGAAAAGATGCTCAACATTACTCATCAAAAAGGGAATTAAGTACAATGAGATGTCACCTCACACGTATTGGAATGGCTAAAGTCAACAATATAAGAAACAACAGGTGTTGGCGAGGATGTGGAAAAAGGGGAACCTGCTTGCCCTATTAGTTGGAATGTAAATTGGTGCAGCTGCTCAGGAAAACAGTACGGAAGTTCCTCAAAAAGTTAAAAATTGAACTACCTTATGATCCAGCTATTGCATTGCTTGTCATTTACCCCAAAAATACAAAACTACTAATGAAAATGGATACATGCATTTCAATGTTTGTAGCAGAATAATGTACAATAGCCAAACTATGGAAACAGCCCAAGTGTTCATTGGCTATTGAATGGATAAAGAAGATGTGGTACATATGGTGTGGTGGTGGTGGTGGTAGTGGTGTATATGTGTGAGAGAGAGTGAGAAATGGAATATTACTCAGCCATAAAAAGGATGAAATCTTGCCATTTGAACAACATGGATGGAGCTAGAAAGTATTATGCTAAGTGAGAAAAGTCATAAAAAGATAAATAGCATGTGACTTCACTCATATGTGGGATTTAAGAAACAGAACAAACCAGCAAAGGGAAAAGGAGAGAGAGAGAGAAATGAAAAAACACTCTTAACAATAGACAATGAACTCATGGTTACCAGAGGAGAGGTGGGTGTAGGATGGATTATGTTGTTGATGAGGATTATGGAGTTCCCTTGTCATAAGTACAGGGTGTTGTATGGATGTGTTGAACCAGTATATTTATCACCTGAAACCAATATAACAATAAATGTTAACTAGCTGCGATTAAATAAAAAACTTTAAAAATGAAAGTTTTTAAGGAGAAAAAACAGAACACTGGTGAAACTGTACATATACTAGACAAAATAAACTTTCAAGCAAAGATGGCAATATATATGATAAAGAAGTCAATCCAGCATGAGGATGTAGTACTTGTAAACGTTTTAGTACTCAACGTAGGAGCACCTAAATATGCAAAACAAAAATTAACAGACTTTAAAGGAGAATTTGACAGCAATAAAATAGGGGAGTCTTTAATACCCCACTGACATCAATGGATAGGTTTTTCAGGAAGAAAACCAATAAGGAAAGATTGGCCTTATATGACACATTAGACCAGAGAGACTTAATAGATACATAATGAATGTTCCTTCTACAAGCAGCAGAGTACATATGGAACATTGTCTAGAATAGATCATATTTAGGTCAGAAAACAAGACTTAGTAATTCAAAAAGATTGAAATCATATCGGCCATCTTTTTTTTATCACAACTGTGATCTATAAAAATAGAAATCAATTACAAAAGGAGAACTAGAGAAATCACAGATATGTGGATATTAAAGAATATGCTACTCAACACCCATTGGATTGATAAGGATATCAAAGAAAATTTAAAAAATTCCTGGAGACAAATGAAAATGGAAATAAAACAGTCCAAAACCTACAGGATACAGCAAAAGCAGTTTAGAAGTTAAGTTTACAGTGATACAGGCTTACATTGAGAAACAAGAGAAATCTGAAATAAATAATTTTATCCTACGCACAAAGGAACTAAAAAAAAGAATAACAAAGCCCAATTTAGTAGAAGGAAAGAAAATCAGAGCAGAAATAAATGAAATAGGGGCTGACAGTAGAAAAGATCAATGAAAGTAAGAAGGGGTTCTTTGAAATAATGAAGTTGACAAATGTTTAGCTAGACTCATCAAGAAAAAATGAGAATGGAGTCAAATTGATAAAATCAGAAACAAAGGACACATTCCAAGTGATACCACAGAAACACAAAGGATAATAAAAGGCTACTGTAAATAATTATATGCCTACTAATTGGGTAACCCAGAAGAAATGGATAAATTCCTAAGATGTACAGTTTTCCAAGACTGAATGATGGAGATATAAAATCTGTGTAGATGGAAGTCAGGGACCAGACAGCTTCACTGGTGAATACTGCAAAACATTTGAAGAAGATTTAATCACCATCCTCAGACTCTTCCTAAAAATTAAGGCAGGAATGGTTCCAAACTAATTTTATAAGGTCAGTCCCTGATAGCAAAACCAGACAGGGAAGCCAAAAATGAGAAAATTACAGGCCAATATCCCTGATATATAGAGATGCAAAAATCTTTAACAAAATTTTAGCAAAGTGAATTCAACAGTGCATTCAAAGGGTCATATACCATGATCAGGTGTATGCAAGGGATGCAAGAATGATTCAACATCTGCAAATCAATCAACATGATATACCACATTATAAGGATAAAAGTTATATCATCCTCTCAATAGATGCAGAAAAAAATTTGACAGCATTCCATATTCATATATATATGATATAATCTCAATAAAGTGGGATAGAAAGAATGTATCTGAATATAATAAAGGTGATAAATGACTAACCCACATCTAACATCATACTCAGTAGTGATAAAGGTGAAAGCTTTTCTCTAAGATTGGGAACAAGATAAGGATACCCATTCTTGCAACTTTATTCAACATAGTATTGGATGTCCTAGCCACAGCAGTGAGCCATGTAAAAGAGCTAAAACACATCCAAACTGGAAAGGAAGAAGCAAAACTGTAATTATTTGCAGATAACATAATACTATATAGAGAAACTCTAAAGATTCTACTAAAAAAACTGTTAGAATTCACAAATGTATTCAGTAAAGTTGCAGGATAGAAAACTAATGTACAGAAATCTTTTGTTTCTATACACTGAAAAACTATCAGAAAAAAATATACTAAGAAAACAGTTCCATTTACAATTGCATCAAAAGGATGAAATACCTAGGGATAAATTTAACTAAAGAAAGGAAGACTTGCATTCAGAACTGATGAAATAAATTGAAGAAGAGAAATAAATGGAAAGATATTCCATGCTTATGGATGGGAAAAATTAATATTATGTCCATGTTCCCCAAAGAAATCTAGAGATTACGTGCAATCCCTATCAAAATCTGAGCAGCATTTTTCACAGAACTGGAACAGATAATTCTAAAATTTGTAGGAACCACAAAAGACCACAAATAGCCAAAGCAAACTTGAGAAAGGAGGACAAAGCTGGAGGCCTCATGCTTTCTGATTTCAAACTGTATTGGAAAGTTCTTCTAATCAAAACAGCATGGTATTGGCAGAAAAACAGACAAACAGATCAATGGAACAGAATAAGGAGCCCAGAAATAAACCCGCACATATATGATCAATTAATTTACAACAAAGGAGCCAAGAATATAAAATGGGGAAAGGGTGGTATCATTAATAAATGGTATTGGGAAAACTGGACAGCCACATGCAAAAGAACAAAACTCCGGACCACTATTTTACACCATACACAAAAATTAACTGAAAAGGAAGACCTGAGTGTAGGACCTGAAATAAAAATTCCTAGAAGAAAACAAAGGTAGTTGTCAGTTTGTAATCCTCTAAGGAGCTTATTGAGTATAATCTGAAACTGGCCCCTGTACTCAGAGGAGCAAGAGAGAGGCAGGCCACTCCAGGTTGGTAGGTGGCAGTTTTAATTAGTAAAGGAAATTCCACATAACGCTTGTCTTGGGTGGCAGCAAGACAGATGGATCCCCGTGCCCACCCACCAAATCTTAAAAAGTTTATAAAGAGGCCTTAAGTGGGTTTAGCCAAGTATACTGTGCAGGTGTTCCCAACACCACATCATTATCTCAAGGCTTTGCCTTCAGAGCAGCTTCTGATAGTTGGAAAAAAGGCAAGAAGAACCTGCATTTCAAGGGCAGAGTTTAGGAGCCTTTGACTGCCTGCGGTCCAGCTCACAGGTTAGCTGGTGGTCACATCTTTTCAGTGGCTTTCCCCAATATTCCATCTCTCATAACCAGCTTTTACAATTTCACATGCCCCCTTCTTGTGCAATGGGCCTTAAGTAGTCAGTAAAGGGTTTTATTAGCATGGAGGTGGCTCCTTTGGTGGCTCTGGCTGCATTGGAGCCTAATGCCACAGTTACAATACAGGGGCATATAAAAGTAAACAGATTAATACAATGATTTCAAAATCAATGGCAACTTTTATTTTATAAGAGCCCATGATCTGAGCCACTGATTTATTAAGTCTCCTGATCTGGGGATTGGATTACTCTTGGCATTCACTTGTGTTTCATGTGATTTAATAAAGATGATACATTAGCAGATTCATTAGGTGTGAACATACATTATGTTTGGATAATGACACAGGTACCTCTTTGAAGCAGTAATAATGCCTAATTCCATTTTATTTTGGATAGTGAAGTAGTAAGGACAAGTTTTATTGTTATTATTTAACACTTGCTTAGTGAATTTATTAAGGACTTCACATTTGTTGTAATGCCTTCTAAATATGGAGGGAACAAAGACAGTGGCAAAATGGTTAGATCAGTGGAAAAACCAAACATTTCTCCTGACTTTGCAGAGATGGAGGTTAGCACCTTTAGAAACTTGACTTGGTTGTATATACCATACATATTGGACAGGGGAAGCAGCATTGTCAGGTGTAAAGAGATGAACTGGGGTCAGGATATGCCATTATCAGAGCCCCCATTTACTCCCTTTTTTCATTGGTTCATGTTTCATTTCAGGTATAGTGCATTTTAACAGTGCTGGCATGCAACAGCACAAGAGGATCTTAGTGGAGATTGAGTAATTTTTCACCCTAGGGTGTGAAGTAACTCTCCTATCTCAGTAGGATGTTGCATTGTAAATTCTAGTAGATAATTTCTTTTCCAGGGATGATGGGGCTTGGTGGTTTCCACAGCATCGTGTGTTGATCCACTGTGAGATTTGAGGCAATGGCTGTTTCCTGCAACTTCTGTATCTTTATGTATTGGGTGCCTTGGCAGGGACCCCTAGTCTGGCATGTAGGGCAATAGGTCACTTAAATATGTTAAAGCCTAGGACAGTACTTTAGTCTGGTTGGTCAGTGTGATCTTGCCTGTTAAGTATGTAATTTGCTGTTTTAATATTCCATTTTCTTTTCTACCAATCCTGCTGTTTGTTGGTTATAGGAAAGATGAAATCTTTAATGTCATATTTTGTTGTTCAGTCTTGTACATCATGGCCTCTGAAATGTGACCTCTGATCATTATGTGTTTGATGAAGGTATTCATACATGGTACTCAGTTTGTTTTTTTTTTTTTAATCTCCTAATCATGGCAGCGTGGTTTGCATGGTAGCAGGGAAAAGCTCAGGTTAGGCCAGCTGCAGTGTCCACATAAACCAAGGCATATTTAGAACCCTCACTCAAAGGAGTCCAGTATAATCAATTTGCCAGTTTCTCACAGGTTGGGAACTCCAGTGGATGGCCCAATTCTTTTGACAGTTGCCTTCGGTGTTGTTTAGAACACACAACATGCTGTTATTTCTTGAACCAAGAAATACTCTGAGAGTAGTCTGGTATCCTTGACAGTATGCTGTCATACTTGGGCATTGTGGGAGCCACTCTTTTTATGTACCCAATCTGCTATAACTACTGAAAGGTCAGTAGCTAAGGCTCATTCCCGAGCTGGGGCATCAGCTTCCTGATTGCCAGGGGGGTGTCTGTGTCTTAAGAGCTGGGAAATGAAAAACAGTGAGAATCACTTCAAGTTCTTGCAGATGGACCCAAATGTCATTTTATATATATCTTGACCCCACAAGGACTTTTTAACAGTCATCCACCCCTCAGCTTCCCATTGTTCAGACCTTAAATTTAATCCCTGTAGAAAAGCCTAATTATCAGTACAGTGTGTTAATGGCCAGGGCTCATGCATTATCAGCAGCCAGACCAGTCTGAGCTCAGTGCACTGGCTGCTGTCCTGGCTGCTGTGTGAGAGGCTTTACCTGGAGGAGCACTGTGTACATTGCTAGGAGCTATTGCTCTGTAGGGGTATATTGGGGCATTGCCCCCTTCCAGAGCTGGAACCAAAATCCCAGGGCCATTCTCCCCTTTTGTTATCTCTGCCATCTTTTGGAGTCATAGACATATATAACTCAAAGGTATGCCTGCTTAGGAGATGCCCAGGGCTTTAATCTGTTTTATTAGTATCTTTGCCTTCTCAAAGGCAGCTTGTTGCTATGGTACCCAGTCCCATACATACCCTTTCTTTACTAGACAGCATAAGGAATGCCAGGTGTGGATTAAAAGGCTTCCTAAACCCCCAAATCCCCATAAAGGATTATACCTCTTTTACATTCTTAGGGGTTGGTTAGGCTTGCACCTTTTCAGTTACAGCTTTATGAGTTTTAGCTGATCAGATGACACCCAAGACCTTATGGCAATGTCTGGGCCTTGAATTTTCTTTGGGTTCATTGCCCATCTTCTTCCTCACAGATGTTCCTGAGCAAAGCCTGCAGGTGTCCTGCAGCAGAGGTAAATCTTTACATGTTAACATGATATTATCAATGTAATGGACCCATTTTGCTGATGGGGGGAAGGAGAACAGGGATAGGTCCTCAGCTACCACTATCCTATGACATTTTGTGGCTATGCACGTAGCCTTGGGGGAAGGCACGTAGCCTTGAAAGGTTCATTATTTCCAACATGAAGGTAATTTAATCTTAGTTATCAGAGGCCTGTCAAAGTCTTTTCCATGAGTTTTTTTGAAAATGAAGCACTTTTGTAGGAACACTTTTTGCAAAATATCAGAGCAAAACAGTAACTGCAAATGACAGAAGGCTTAAAAAATGGCCATTTGATTTGATGAGAGTTCATCACAATGCAGTTGACAAGAGAACTATGGCAGTTTGTATTCCTTTTTTTTTTTTTTTCCCCTGGCAGTGTTTTGGTTGTCTCCAGGGGTTATCTCAAAGACATAAGATTTGTAAACGTCAAGGGACAAAGAAAGATTTAAGTTTACTCCTAGGACTTTTGGGGCAATTGCTATTTAAAATAGGGGGTGGGATGGTATGGGGCATTTTGTCAGTCTCTCCATCAATTACCACAACATCCTCCTCTTCATTTCCATCAGTGTTTCCAAGATTCCGCCTCTTAGCAGCCTAATCAGGCTTTGTTATAAGTTCTCATATCTTTGGGCACCTGGGTGGCTCAGTCGGTTGAGCGTCCAACTTCGGCTCAGGTCATGAACTCGTGTTTTGTGGATTCGAGCCCCGCGCCGGGCTCTGTGCTGACAGCTAGGAGCCTGAAGCCTGCTTTGGATTCTGTGTCTGCCCTCTTTCTCTGTCCTTCCCCCACTCATGCTTTCTCTCTCTCTCTCTCTCTCTCAGAAATAAACATTAAAAAAATCTTTAAAAAGTTCTCATATCTTAATATATGACAGCTTGTACCCTCTGTGCTTTGCAAAAGAGCACACTAAAGTCTTTAATTTATTATTCTGCTCTTCCATCTTGTCTGCCAGCCCTAGAGCTAGCAGAGTAGTGGACACTTGCATATCCTTTTCTAACCTCAGCTTTACTAATTTTCTAACTTGAGCTTCAACCTTTAGTTGGTCATTGGTATCCAGCTGACTACTCACAGTAGAGACCCACTGTGGCAACCATGTGTTTCCCTTCTCTGCCTCAGTGTGGTATGTGCATTTCCTCCAACAAATGATTAGACTGGCTGGCATTTTCTGGGTGTCCCTATACTCACGCAGTAGTCCACAAGCATCTAACATACAGACCACCCTACCTCACACAGAAGTTGATGGCTGATTTGGGATATCTCCTGCGGATGCTTCATTCTCAAGTCCCATTTCTTTGGTATCCTGTATGGCTTGCCAATTGCCAGTTCATAACCTTCTTGGGAGCTTCTTGGATTTAATCTGAATCTGGCCCATAGAACCCAGAAGGCAGAGAAGGACCAAAGAAAGAGGTAGGCCACTCTGGATTGGTACATGGCAATTTTAATAAGCAAAGGGAATTTACACATGAGGCTTGTCTTGGGTGGCACCAAGACAAATGGATCTTTGTGCCTGCTCACCAAATCTTAAAAGTTTATAAAGAAACCTTAACCGTGTTCACTCAGGTATACTGTGCAGGTGTTCTCAATAGCACATCATCATCTCAAGGCTTTGTCCTTGAAATAGCCTTTAGAAGTGAGAAAGCCAAGTGGAACCCATATTCCAAGGTCATTGGTATTAGTGAATTTTTAATTTTTTATATTTAATTAATTAATTTATTTATTTTCTTGAGAGATAGAGTGAGACAGCATGAGCGGGGAGGGCCAGAGAGAGAAGGAGACACAGAATCTGAAGAAGGCCCCAGGCTCTGAGCAAGCATTCAGCACAGAGTCCGACGCGGGGCTCAAACCCACCAACAGTGATATCATGACCTGAGCTGAAGTCGGATGCTTAACCGACTGAGCCATTCAGGTGCCCCAGGTCTTAGTGAATTTTTTAAATCTGGCTCTATAGGCAAGGGAGACAAAAGCAAAAATAAGCAAATGGG
The DNA here is from genome assembly GCF_003009895.1 of Hyaena hyaena. Taxonomy (NCBI): domain Eukaryota; kingdom Metazoa; phylum Chordata; class Mammalia; order Carnivora; family Hyaenidae; genus Hyaena; species Hyaena hyaena. The sequence goes on from NW_024081606.1 coordinate 544,689, forward strand.
ACTCATCTTACTAAAAAGCTACTGCACAGTGAAGGAAAACATCAGTAAAACAAAAAGGCAACTAAATGGGAAAAGATATTTATAAATAACATATCCATTAAGGGGTTAATATCCAAAATATACAAAGAACTCATATAACTCAATAATAAAAAAATTAAAAACTGGGCAAAGGAACTAAATAAACATATATGGCCAACAAGCACATGAAAACATGTTCAACATCACTAATTATTAGGGAAATGCAAATGAGAACCACAAGAGATATCACCTCACACCTATTACAATGGGTGTTATCAGAAAGACAAGCAATAACAAGTGTTGGAGAAGATGTGGAGGAAAGGGTACTGATACACTATAGGTGTGAATGTAAATTGTTGTAGCCACTATGGAAAGCAGTATGGACATTTGTCAAAAAATTAAAAATAGTACTACCATATGATCCAGATAGTCCACTTCTGAGTATTACATTTTTTTAAATGTTTATTTATTTTTGAGAGAGAGAGAGACAGAGTGCAAGCAGGGGAGGGGCAGAGAGAGAGGGAGACACAGAATCTGAAGCAGGCTCCAGGCTCTGATCTGTTAGCACAGAGCCCCATGTGGGGCTCAAACCCACGAACTGCAAGATCATGACCCGAGCCGGTTGGACCTTTAGCCAACTGAGCCACCCAGGTGCCCCAGTTCTGAGTATTTATTGATGAATATAAAAACACTAATTCAAGAAGATATATGCACCCCTTTGTTCATTGCAGCATTATTTATAGTAGCCAGAAAGTGGAAACAAAGTGTCCATCCATGGATGAATGGATAAAGATGTGGTACGTGTGCGTGCACGTGCGCATGCACACACACAGACACACACGCTAGAATACCAGTCAGCCACACGTAAGGAAATCTTGCCATTTGCGGCAATATAGATGGACCTTGAGGATATTATGCTAAGGGAAAAATCTGATGGAGCAAGGCAAATAACGTAATTTCCCTATATTTGAATTCTAAAATAACAAAACAAAGGAACAAACAAAACCAAACAAAAACAAACTCATAGATACAGAGATTGGTGGTTACCAGAGAGAAAAGGGTGTTGGGGGATGGGTGACAAGGCTCAAATGTGTGGTGATGGATGGTAACTAGACTTAATGGTGTTGATCACTTTCTAGTATATATAAATATCAAGTTATAATATTGTACAGCTGAAACTTATATAATGCTGTATGCCAATTTAAAAAAATTAATGTTTAATTTTGATAGAGAGAGACAGAGCGAGAGCAAGGGAGGGGCAGAGAGAGAGGGACACACAGAACCCCAAGCAGGCTCCAGGCTCAGAGCTTCCAGCACAGAGCCTGATGTGGGGCTCGGACCCACAAACTGAGAGATCATGACCTGAGCTGAAGTCGGATGCCCAACTGACTGAGCCACCCAGGCACCCCTGCTGTATGCCAATTTTACATCAAGAAAAATAAGCAAAAGACATATCAAGTATATCTTACGAAAAATTAATTTACTAATTTAATTTGTCAATTTTAATATGATTGTTGCGGATTGCTGTCAAAGACTCCTGAAATCTAATCCTACTCAGTTATCAATAACAGCAGGGAATAGCTTTATCCCTGGGTGACAGCCATTGATGACTGGCACTTGTCCTCTCAAGCTATTTCTACTTTCCTTTTCAGGAAGCTTGGAACCAGTACTGTTTTTTCATATCCCCATGTACCTTTCATCTCTAACTCCTCTTCTTTCATTACCGTTTTCTCTAAATAATTATTTACTGTGGTATATGGGAGTACTTGTTTTTCAGCTTACTGTGCATCTCATGAACCTCATTGTCAAAGTGACATAGACAGCAATTGGAAGCACTCAGCTTTGCAAGTCTTAAGGTTACTATTCTTAGTACCGTTGACCTCTCATTTGGAATAGTATTACTGCATGTCGATAAAACACATACAATTTCCCTGAATGATGACTTTTAGGAAAAGATACTTTTTGAGTTACAAAATCACTGAATGTTCCTGAAATTTGTAGTAAAAGGCACCCTTATTAGAAACTTTCTCCTTCAGCTTTTGGAAATAACCTCCTGATTTTGTCCAATTCCATAAACGTAATTGAGCAGTTACTTATGAACAGTTACTGAACCAAGGTGAGCTCTCACCTTGCTGTAACTTATTCCTAGATGCTAAAATCCTACAATATTATTTAAATTATGAAAGAGAAAAACTTAGGGAATCCTTAAAGATCACAATCTGAGACTATCCAGTGGGAGAAATACGTTTGTACTAGAGTATACAAAAGGAGACATCTTTATAATTGCCATCCAAGTAGATTATGTATACAAGTGCAGTCAAGTTTATTAGGAGCTGAGTGAGAAGGAGGTAGTAAAAACAATGGTCAATAATTGAGTGGGGGAAAGATGAAGAGTTTTGTGGGTTTTTTTAATAGGGGCCCAGCTAAGAGAGAGTCAGAAAATCTAAATACTCCCTTTTGAAGTCAGTGGCTGCTGTTAGTCATTGAAAATAAGATGTCCTTTCAGAACATCTAAGACCAGTTATTGCAAATGGCAGTGAGAATCTAGAATCTGTCAGATAAATACTACAATGAAATCATGGAGCAGTATGAGTCATGGACACCTCTGAACATATGACGACAGTTTAATAATTTTTAAAAATGATAAAAAGTTAAATACAAAATATATTTAGTATCTGAACTTTTTATTAAAAATTCAAATACAGTTAACTCACTGAGTGGTTTGTGAAAATGTGGCCAACATTTGAGGGTGCATTTTAGCTTTATTATCAAGGAATAAAGAGAAGGAAAATGAGCATTCTGGCTTACACTTTAATCTTCTTATCACTACAATACACATTATATTCATAAAAGTATAACTTAATCATTATAAAAAAAGGTTCAAGAAGAAGTATTGTACCTATAGTCAAATGAATCATTTGTAAAATAATTGAACCATGTAAGAAACAGGAAATGGCTGATTTATTTTCTAAAATTAAAAATAAAATTAAGTGGGAAGTTTAGTTCAACTATTAAATCAGCTATTTTAAGATGGCATTTTAGGTTAGTGTGGTGTCTTATTTTGGGAGACATAATAAACTAATATCTATTCAAAACTGCCTCTTGATTATGATTTAGAAACAGATTTTGCTTATGTCTGGTTTGTCTCAAATTACTGCTAGTAAGTATTCCTCCTCCGTTTATGCATTATTTCAGCCTTCATTAATTTTTTAAAAGAAAATTGGAGGCTTTTTTTCCCAAGAAAACTATACCATTAAAAAATCTACTTCATGGTGCTTTTATATGTGAATTTGAAGGGGAGCGTACTTTATTCGTTTTACAAATAAATTAACTCTAACCAAAAATCTGTTGTTTTATGTCTTAGGACAAAGTTGTTGCTGTTCAGTTCTGTAACAATGGAGACAGGTAACTATGTAGTACATATCTGTGTAAACAGATGTTTGAAATATTTTATCTCTATTCCCTCAGAAATAACTCCCTCTGCTATACTACTATATTTATGTTCAGTTTCTTAAGATGAAAACCCTTGTCCAGTTTTGATGACATCGTTACCCCATCTCTTTTAAACTGCTAACCAATTGTAACCATACTTAATCAGTTCTTCCTTTCTGACTGATTTCTTTTTTGTGTATTTTATTTTTTCCATTTATGTCATAACTTCAGTCAAGAATTCTATTATTTGACTCATTATGTTCAGTTTTCTTCTCCTTTCTAAATATATCCTGTCCATTTCTGCCAGATCCACATTGTTCTGTTCAGAAATCTTTAGTGTTTCTTCTTTGTCTATAGAATAGAATTCAAATGTCTTAGCCTTGAATTCAGAACTTTGTATAACTTGACTTAGACCTACATTCTTCTCTCATTTACTATTCCCATATAAATCTTTACATCTGGCCTAATTGACTTAATCATTGCTTCTGTTACATTCCACATCTATATCTATATATCTCTGTCTGTCTATCTTCTCTATCCTCTCATTCATTTATTTGCTTATGCTTTACTACTGCACACCATTCTTACCTAGAAATATCATTCCCTACTCCCCCTCACTCCTTCTTTCCTTCCTATAGCCTCCCTCTCCCTTATGCTCTCCTTCACTCTATTTTTCTTTTCCCTCCAGTCCCTTTCTCTTTTAGCCTAAGTCATATCTTCCTTTTAAGGTTCATGCTCTATCTGAAGCCTTTTTTGACTGCTCCAGATTTTAGCCATTTGGTCTTCCTCTGGAAATCTGTATTACTTATTGTCTCTACTACTCATATGATACATATTTTCTGTGTCTGAAACTCAGAAATTATATACAGGTATTTGTACATACTCTCAAATGTTTAATCTCAAAAATATTATTATCTTTTGCCCTAGTCTAAAAATTGACCTAGAATAGATTTAAAAATGTAAGTACTTAACATAAATTTGTATCCATATATTTCTATAAAAACTTTATGTGGGTGACCATGTTTTATTTTTATTTTTAATTTTTTGACCATGTTTTATTTTTAACTATTTTTCAGACAGTGGGTGATTACTATGATGAATTTGTTCATCTTTATTAAATACAAGAGTAAAATAATGATGGTCCACATAGAGTGAAGTTTATATTAGGAATGAAAAAAACCTTCAAATAATTTTTTGAGGTTGGTTTATTGCACTATACTGAGTTATACAGTTGAAGGTTTGTACGGCTATGATTCTTTCATGCTACAGGAACCTGAAGTTTCTAATTCTTTGTCTTTTCCTTAAAGGACAAACATTATTTTAACTTTATTAGTTATGTGGACAATAAACAAAAGATGTCCAGTTTTTTTTACTAAAAATTAAAGATACAGTTTAGAATAAAAGTAACATTTTTTTTTCTTTTCACAATGACAGGATAATGAAGAATGTTAGAACCCAGTATTGCCAGGGGTTTAGGGACAATGGGCACTCAGTCTCCCACAACTTTTGATGAGATTGTAAATTGTTAAAAAATTTTTTCAGGAAAGTAATTTGTCAAAAACTGAAAAATTATTCCTACCATTTGATTCAGCAAAGATACGTATAGGATTGTACAAAGATGTGTATAGAGATATTCATTACAAGATTATTTATAATGGTGAAGAATGGAAATAGTATAAATATCATTAGGGGACTGATTTAGTTTAACTGACACATCCATATAGTTGAACACTTATTAAAAGTGATGGTAGTTTATATTTGTAAACCTAGAAATATATTTATGAAATAACACTTAAGTTGGGGAAAATATTATAAAACATTACATAGAGTACAATTCTGTTTACTGTAGGGGGAAATATATAAGTGTTTATGTATGCCTTTAATAAAGTCTGGAAGAATAGAAAGGAAAGTATGAACAGTGATAGAGTTATGGGTGAAGTGAATGTATTTTTATAAGTTTTATTGAGATTTAATGCACATAACATAATTTCAGTGGTTTTTTAGTGTATTCACTGGGTTATGTAATCTTCACCACCATGAATTTTAGAACATTTTTAGCACCCCAAAAAGAATTCCCATACCTTTTAGTTATCTTTCCCCAGTCTCTTTACACCTGCACCTTTAACTCTGGACAAACATTAATCCACTTTTTATTTTTAAAAATTTGCCTATTCTGGAAATTTTATATAAATTGAATTATATAATAAGTGGTCTTTTGTGACTGACTTCTTTGACATAGTGTAAGGTTTTCAGGATTCAACCATGTTGCAGCATGTATCATTATTTCATTTATTTTTATTGCTGAATACTGTATGATTGTATGGATACCACAGTTTGTTTATCCCTTTATTAGTTGATGGACATTTGGGTTGTTAACCACTGTTTGGCTTATGATGAATAATGCCATGGATACTCATGTACAAGTTGTTTTTAAATTTATTTTTAATGTTTTATTTATATCTGAGAGAGAGAGCGTGAACAGGGGAGGGTCAGAGAGAGGGAGGTACAGAATCTGAAACAGGCTCCAGGCTCTGAGCTGGCAGTCAGCACAGAGCCTGATATGGGGCTCAAACCCACAAACTGTGAGACCATGACCTGAGCCGAACTCGGACACTTAACCAACTGAGCCACCCAGGCATCCCTCATGTACAAGTTTTTATGTGAACTTATGTTTCATTTCTCTTGGATTTTTACTTGGGAGTAGAATTGTTGAGTTATATGGTGACTGTGTTTGTCATTTTGAGAAACTGCCAAATTGTTTTCCAAAGTGTATCATTTTCATTTCTCCTAGGAGTGTATGGGGATGAATGTATTACTTTCATAATTAGAAAAATGTGATTTCTATTTTGGAAGAACATAAGAAGGGTATTTTAACTGTTTCTTTGCAGTTTAAGATTTGTTAGTGGAAGTAGAGATGGAACAGCAAGAATTTGGCAATATCAACAACAAGAATGGAAGAGTATAGTGCTAGATATGGCTACTAAAATGACTGGGTAAGATTGGATGTTACATATTTCAGTAGTTCTTATATGGTTATAGTATATTTTATATTATTGAATTATATTTAATAATGAAAATATCTTTTTAGGTTAGTAAATAGTTTGGAGTTAACTGATGGACCTGAAGTTTGCATCTGTATTTAGTCTCTAAGTAAATTGCCTTTTGCTGTTGAGTGACAGACTGAATGATAGGAACATTGCTGAGTCATTCAAAATTCTGGTCCCTTGTGACCCAAAGATCTCTGCTCTACTAATGCCCAGAATTATTTTCTACCTTAGTTTTCTATAGGTAATTTTTTATATCTATCTATACTACTTTCTATTTTGAGGGTTGTCCCTATTAAATGTCATCATAAGTTTAACTGTCTTACTGAGGATATCTTTATAATGTTTCATATTGTTAGCATTCCTACTCAACAGTATAAATGCATTTAATCAGCATTCTGTTTCATCATCTTCCCTGTTGATTGGAAGATACATAATTACCTCTTGAGAATATTACAGTTTCTATATCATATGGTCCTGAAATTAATTATCTTCCTATTAATAATTATATAGAACTGACATTGTAGTCATAGTTAACTATTCATGTCATATTCAGTTAAATCAAAAGTTAATAAATTTCTTGCTGCTTTTAAAGCCTGTTAGTTTCAAATATTTATTATTTAAGTGAATAAAGTGTCCATTGTATTTTTAAATTTATTTTCTGGCTGGCAACATGACTGGATATTTTATTTTTCAAGGAATTTGTAGATTTCTTGTTTCACTTTTTTTTCTCCTTGTGTAACTATTTTTTTTCTCATTTTCGGTCTTTTTTCCTCCCTAAAATAAGCTATGGATATTGCCCTATTTAGGTACTTTTATTATTTTATTTTGTAAGTACTTAAAAGTAATTTTAGTTTAGGATTTTTATCCAGAACTTTGCAAGCTCCTGGAGAGATTTTTTTAAATTTTTATTTATTTGTTTATTTATTTATTTATTTATTTATTTATTTTTGTATTGTCAATACATTTTTTACTTAATAATTCACCATACAACTAGAATGCTTTAAGAGATTAATCATTTCTATTTAATTTTATATATGTAATTTCTTTCGAGATTTTTTTTTTACAATTTGCTATTTTAGATGTACCTTTGTTAATAATTTACAGAGTATGAATATTGCAAATTATTTTACTTAGGAATAATTTGCCATCTGGAGAAGACAAGATCACTAAACTTAAGGTGACTATGGTAGCCTGGGATCGCTATGACACCACAGTTATTACTGCAGTGAACAATTTCCTTTTGAAAGTATGGAATTCTGTCACAGGGCAACTTCTTCATACTTTATCTGTAAGTATTCTTGGAATAATTAAAATGATCAAAAAAGGGCATTAATCTAGAAGATAGGAAATTTAAGTTTTAATTTATGTGCTATGACTTAACTATCCCTCAGAGAAGCAATTATTTGAGTCATCTCTGCAAAATAGGGATGGCACATTGTATAGCTGCTAAAAGTAGATATAGAAACTTTTCAAGATCCTTTCGAGGTCTTATATTTATTTATTTATTTTGTTAAATGGAGTCAAGGATATGTAAGTCATTTTGTTTTGAGTATGAGTTGGGATTTTTGTTATTACTGTTTGAGGGGTAGAGCCTACTTTATTTTGACAATGGTATCCTTTATATTTTACCTTCAGGGTTTAGTTTATGCAAGAAGTAGAGGTAAGAGAAAGAAGTAGGAAGGAAAAGGTGGCTTTGCCTCTTTTAAAAATTGTACTTGTTGTTGTAAAAGATTGCAATATTTGTGACATGAAAAGTTGGTAGGATTGATAGCAGAAATCACATTGGTGGTCTTGTTGGTTTATCATGTATACTTCAGGTTAAATGCCACTTAAAAGCTTTTTTCCTATCTGCTTCCATTATCAGTTCATAAATACTTTAAGGACAAAGGCCAAGTGATTGCCATCTGATGTACAAATAGTAAGTGATAGGGACTAGAATCTAATTCTCATGACACAGTTCACTTTGTAGTATACCATGGTATCATCTTTATTTGACTCCTCTGTGAGATAATCTTACCTAAAATAAGATAATATTATAATAATATTATATATCTGAGGTTTCTAAAGATTTTGTTTAATTTGGGGAGGATTTCCATATACCTCCCAATTCTCTTTCCTAAATAAAACCCTAACACTGGGTTAGTGGAGTTTTAGATTTTTTTTTTTATCTGTTTAACCAATTCTTTACCCCCTTTTGCTTTCCCCTATTCACTGATTAAAAGTTTCTGTTAATATGTGTAGAAAAATCTATAGTGTTTGATTGATTATTAATGTTTGTCTATGCAGCATGCTCCAATGGAAATATAACATGAGCCACATATGTAATATTAATTGTTCTAGTAGCTACAACAGAAAAAATAAAGCATAACAGGCGAAATAAATTTTAATAACATTTTATTTAACCTAGTAGATCCAAAATAGCATTTCAACATGTAATTAATATAAAAATTATTAATTAAATATTTTACATTTAAAAAATACTAAATCTTTGGGGGCTCCTGGGTGGCTCCATCAGTTAGGACTCTGACTCTTGATTTTGGCTCAGGTCATGATCTAATGGTCATGAGATCAACCCCACGTTGGGCTCTTCACTGAGTGTGAAGCCTGCTGGGGATTCCCTCTCTCTTTCCCCCTCTCTGCCTCTCTCTCTCTCTCAAAATAAATAAATAAACATCAAAAAAATACTAAATCTTTGAAATCCAGTGTTTTAGTTTACACTTACACAACATCTCAATTTGGACTAGTCATATTTTAAATGCTTAAATAGCCACATGTGGCTAGTGGCTATAGTATTAGATAGCACAAGTCCATATCTCTAAAAATCACAATTTCAAAGTTCATATTATAGCCACTAGTTTTATAAATCTGTGTAAAAATCCTTTCTTAATAAGTACCTTAATTTAGAGTTCTGTTCTAATGGTACTCTTCCCATGGACTGACTCATGGGTCATCTGTCTTAAGTGAATTGTACTGAAAAAATTTTAGAATGGATTATTTTTTGTCCTTTTAACAATCAAATCTACTTGGTTTTGATATTTATATTTTATTTTTTTTTGATATTTATATTTTCTGTGTTAAAAATTTATCAGGTCTTAGTGTGTGGTGTAAAATTCTTCCATTCAGCAAATACTGAACGTCTACTGTGTGGCAGTAACTGAGTTAGAGATTAGGAATAAATAGGAAATGAAAGAATCCCTGTCATCCTAGGATTTGTAGCCTATTAAGAAAAAAATGAAAACAAAAACAAAAAAAATTAAATAAATGTTCAGAAAGAAAAGTACAAAATACAGTGCAAGTTTCTAATAGGGTGACTAAACCTGGTCTAGGAGGGTCAGAGAAAGCTTCTTGCTTTTGGTTAAGATTTTGGTTAAGATTTGAAAGATAGGTAGAAATTACCCAGATCTCAGCCTAAATGTCACCTCCTTCACAAGGCTTTCCCTGATCAAACAATCTAGAGTAGCCTTCCAGTCTTTGTCTTATTCTATCACCTTTATTTTCATCATAGCATTTATCACTACCTGATATTTACTTATTATATTTTCTTGTTTGTTTATTTTCTGTCTCAATATAGTACGGTATCAATAAATATTTGGTAAATTACATATGTGAGGAAGCTGGGAGGTCCTTACAGGCAGAGGGAAAAGCACATTAAAGGTCTTGAGGTAGAAGGGGGTTGAAAGAAAGCCAATGTTTGGCTAGAGCACAGAGAGCAGAAAGAGTATCACCAGATAGGACTGGAGAAATGGACAGGGGCAGACCATTTAAGGTCATGGGATCTATCCTAGAACAATAGGAAACAATTTAAAGGTTTAACAGCTAAGGAATGACATGTGAATTTTGCTTTTGAAAAATGCCTGTAGGGGCATCTGGGTGGCTCAGTTCGTTAAGTGTCCAACTTCGAGTCAGGTCATGATCTCATGGTTCATGGGTTCGAGCCCCATGTTGGGCTCTATGCTGACAGCCAGCTCAGAGCCTGGAGCCTGTTTCAGATTCTGTGTCTCCCTCTCTCTGACCCTCCCCTGCTCATGCTGTCTCTCTCTTTCTCTCTCTCTCAGAAATAAATAAAACGTTTTTAAAAATGCCTTTATAATTCTGGCAACAGAATAGAGACTAGATTGTAATGAAGATAAGAGTGACTCTGGGTAGACTTTAGGATGGGCCATGATAATTTGGATTTGTGTGGCAGTGGTGGAAATAGAAGTGTGCCTTAAGACACATGATACATCTTAAGACATTACTGAATTTAATTAAGTTTGTTCCCTGTGATCCAGTGACTATGTCCTATCCTAAGGCATGTGACCAACAAATAAAATCTCCTGTTTAAAAGCCTCACTTTCCCAGTGTACACTGAAATTGTTTTAACATTATCATTTGAGTTTAACAAAGTAATTTTATTGTTTACTTGTTAGGGACCTTAGAAAGTTTTTGTTATATCAAGGTGATTATTTAGCATATAACAAAGAAGTAATATTTTAGTCATCACTGGGAAATTTTAGTAAACTTTCAGTTGTTGCAATATTTATTGTAATGGGATTTTTACCTACATATTTTGAGCCAGTATGCATTTATTTTATGGTAATTTCTATTTTTATCCACAATGGCAATATGGTAGGATGCTCTATTATTCCATTTTTTGTAAAATGCTTTGGAATAAAATACATATTTTAGGGTCACAAGATATGATTTCTAAAAGTTTCTGATGTGTAATATGCTTATGTGTTTCTAAGTGAAATTCAACTTCAGGATGTCATGCATGCTTTTCTAAAACTTAGAGCCTGTTGTTAATCATGTATTCTTAACAATGATCTGAATCAAATATTGGCAAACGATTTCTTTAAGAGGCCAGATAGGAAGTATTTTAGGCTTTGCAGGCCACATATGGTCTCTGTTGCATATTCTTTGGAGTTTTTTGCAGCCTTTTAAACATGTAAAAACCGGGGCACCTGGGTGGCTCAGTAGGTTGAGCGTCCAACTTTGACTCAGGTCATGACCTCACAGTTCATGGGTTCAAGCCCCACGTCGCGCTCTGTGCTGAGAGCTAGCTCAGAGCCTGGAGCCTGTTTTGGATTCTGTGTCTCCCTCTCTCTCTGACCCTTCCCTGCTCATGCTGTCTCTCTCTCTCTCTCTCTCTCTCAGAAACAAATAAAACATTAAAAAAAATGTATAAACCATTCTTATCTCACAGGCTGTGTGTACAAAAATATCTAGGGGTTAGTTTTGGCTAGCAGGCTACAGTTCCAGACTCTTGATCAAAGGTCTTATATATCAATATTCATTGGTAAAGGAAACATATAGAGAGCATTGGTTTTCAAACCTTTTTTTTTTAAAGCAGTAAACCCATTTTTCAGATAGCATATTAAATGAAACCTCCAGCTATAAAGTAGATAAAGGGCAGAGTCTCTATGCTTTTTTGTTTGAATGTATCATGGGGCCTTCCAAAATACAATTTGAATACTAGAGATAGAATGCTGGATGAAGAACAATGAAGGTTTGTCTGTTATCTGTGTGGCAGAATTGGGTGTTAATGAAAAATTCTGTTTGTCTCATTTTCTGTTGGTCTTTTAAATAGCAGAGTCATAGAAATATGAATTCTGCTTCAGGGGCCTGGTTAATGAGCTGTAACTGTTTTTGGACTACATTTTAAACACCTTTCTGCATCTTCTATTGAATACTTTTTGAAATCAACACTTAAACATATAAGGAACTCTAATTGAACCATTTCTTGCAGTGCCCATGTAGTAAATGCTGTGGTGTGCATAAATTCATCTGAACCAGATTGATAGCACACTCCAGAGAACTTTAGGCCGAATAAACTAGATACTTGGTGTTGCTTTTCACGTTTAATATTGATTTTATCACAGGGACATGATGATGAAGTATTTGTTTTGGAAGCACATCCATTTGATCAAAGGATTATACTCTCAGCGGGTCACGATGGGAACATTTTTATTTGGGACCTTGACCGGGGGACCAAAATTCGGAATTATTTTAACATGGTAAGGAAAATCTGTGCTTAATTCATATTAAAACAGACATGTCTTATATGCCAGCTTGGTAATTAAAATATACTTAGTGCCAGGGAACCTCTTGTCATCTCTGTTTAAAAGTAACCTAGAGGATGTCTCAAGACCTGAGAGTAAGGCTAATTGAGAATTAAACCTTTCAGAGTGACTCTGTTATCATGGCATTAGTGTTTTCCAAATTCTTGTGCTCAGCTCTAAACTCTAGAAACTCAAATGTAACAATAAGCTTTTGGAGCTAACCCTAACCATAATCACCAAAGTTTAATATTTAAACAATAATCCTAATATATATATCATAACAGTGACTGTATTGTATCTCTCTCTGATAAACTCTATATGGCTTAGTTAGTAATCAGGAAGTTGTTTGGCAAACGTGGAATTGGAGGTTTAGTTACTCTTAAGATATATTTCATACAAACCCTGGAAAAATCTGATGAGCTATCTCTTTTCCCAGTAGAATACCCTTCTACGGTAATGGGAGTACTCATATTCCCCATATTTAGTGTTCTCTGAAGAATAGTTCTCAGTAAACATTGCTACATTGTCAACTTTTGAGCTCCTTTTTATAGGCTTTGTATGGTTCTAGACTGTTAATATCCTCTGTCTTTTGTTAGTAAAGTTTATTTGTATGCTTTAATTTTAAGAAGGTTATTTTAAGGCTTACTTGAATTACAATTTAAGTGTGAAGATATTATCTTGATTTTGCTGAGATAGCATTTTTGTCATTTTGGTTGTGTCTAGTCACTAATTCAGTACTTCATAAGATATGAAATGGCTAGTAATGTTTGGTGCCATTTTAATTCTTCCTAATGTTATTCAGAGCTCTACTGTTTCAATAGGGTTCTGGCTGCAGAAGCCAGGGAGTGCATTGGAATGTTGGTGCATTACAGAATCCAAGATATTAAGAAGCAGAATCTATTTCCTACTTATTTGAAAAAGCATGTCTTAAAATGACTAAAAGTGACTCCTCTAATTTTCAGATTGAAGGCCAAGGCCATGGTGCAGTGTTTGATTGTAAATTTTCACCAGATGGAAACCATTTTGCCTGCACAGATTCTCATGGGCATTTGCTCCTTTTTGGTTTTGGATGCAGTAGATACTATGAAAAGGTTAGTCTATTTAATTTTTGTTATAGGCTATAATTTTGGATTGTGTCATTCATAAATTTTATTTGGAGTCTTCCAGTTAATAAGGGTCATTGTGTGTCAACAGATATAAAATAACCAAGTCACTTTTCTTCGTAACATTTTTCATCACTACCAAAACATAAGGCTTGACAGTTTGAATCACTATAAAGATATAGGGTGATGTAGATACAAAAATTCATTAGGAAATCCTTTTGCTTAGTACATATTCTCTGTACTGCCCTTCAGGTGTAATGGGAAAACAAACTTACCAGATTGCATCCTCTACTACCTATCATAAAATGGAAACAAATAGCTGGTGACCAAGTGTTAATATTCTTGCTTGGCCACTTTACCTATTATCCATCTTGTTAAAATAATTTGGAAGCTTACTTAATTGGTTCTTTATATTTTATTAGTTGTGAATTTGGAATAGATTATAGATTCTTGGAGTTGGACGAGAACTCAGAATCATTGATTTTAACTCAATACATGTATCACTTTTGAGTGTTCTTGATGCATTTGGTATTTACCTGCTTTGCCACTTATATCGTACTTCATCTATCCATATTTGAAAAAAAATATTAAAAATAATTACAAAGGTTTGTATGATATTTACAACTTAAGTAAAAATACCTAACTTTATCTACTATGTTACTGCTCTCCTTCTTTGTATGCTAATTGGAGAGATATGATATAGGGCCAGAAAGTAATACAGATTATAGGATTTTGTGAAGAAAAATAGGATTACAATTTAGGTGATTCAATTCTGCCTGAAGGAAACATATAGCAATAGAAGGCTGTAAGGGAATGCAAAAAGTGTCTGGTTTGAAAAATGCATGTTCTCTAGGAATGAAAATTAATTCCTTGTGCATGTTAAATACTTAAAACCTGTGATAAAGATTCCAGATCAGATGTTCTTCCACACGGATTATCGACCCCTTATCCGTGATGCCAATAACTATGTACTGGATGAACAAACCCAACAAGCTCCTCACCTCATGCCTCCCCCGTTCTTGGTGGATGTTGATGGCAATCCACATCCTACAAAATTTCAAAGACTAGTACCAGGACGGGAAAATTGTAAAGACGAACAACTTATACCACAGCTGGGATATGTGGCTAATGGTATGTCATACCCAAAATTAAATTTAAAATATTTTGCAAAATGTTATACTTCCTGCTCTTCTTTCTATGATATGTACTTCCTGCTAAACTCTATAGTAGGTTAGAATGTATTTTACCTAATACTTCTATTAATTTTCATTTGGACATTACTTTTTTTAAGTTTTATTTTTTACTTATTTTGAGAGAGAGAGAAATGTGGGAGTGGCAGAGAGAGGGAGAGGGAGAATACCAAGCAGTCCCTGCATCATCAGCACAAAGCCTGATGTGGGGCTCGAACTAATGAACCATGAGATCATGACCTGAGCTGATATTTAACCTGCTGAGCCACCCAGATGCCCCACTTGTATAGTACTTTTGACCTTAACAGAGTACTTTTACATTTTTATGTCACTTGAACACAGATAAATGGATTAGGACAACAAGCTTATACTCAAGCAGAGAATGTATTGATTTGTTTCCTTAGGACGCTGAACATATATATGATCCTGTTGCTTATGGTTTTGACCCCTAGTTATGATTAAATGTACTAACTTTAGTCTTTCAAGCTTTTCTCATTGGTGAAATTCCACTGCTCATGTTTTGGTATTTTAATTTGACAGTTCATAATTAATGGAACTAAGTCTAGGAAATTTCAAAAACCAAAAACTCATGGCCATTTACTCATTCTCTTGTGTGAAATGCAAAGAATTATTTAGTGTTTAACAGTCTTGGAGGATTTTGAGGAAGCAGTGATGAGCATAACACATGATGTAAAGATAGTAGAATAAGACACTGAAATAATGCTGTGCCCTGTCAAAGCAACTTTTCTTTTTTTAATTCCAGTATATTAACATACAGTATTATATTCATTTCAGGCTTACAAAACAGTGATACAACAATTCTATATATCACACAGTGCTCATCATAAGTGCACACCTTGATCTCTATCACCTATTTCACCCATTCCTCTACCTGCCTCCCCTCTGATAACCATCAGTTTCTTCTCTATAGTTAAAGAGTTTGTTTACTGGCTTGTCTGCCTGTCTCTCTCTTTTTCCTTTGCTCCGTGGTTTGATTCTTAAATTCCACATATGAATGAAATAATATGGCATTTATTGTCTCTGATTGAATTATTTCAGTTAACATTATACTCTCTAGCTCCATCTATGTCATTGCATATGGCAAGATTTCATCCTTTTTTTAAGAGCATATTTATACCTTAAATTTTCTCTTGTTTTTTTTTTTTCCAAGTTTATTTATTTATTTTGAGGTGGGGGAAAGAGAGAGGGAAGAGAGAGAATCCCAAGCAGGCTCCATACTGTCAGCACAGACCCCAATGTGGAGTTCAAACTCACAAACTGTGAGATCATTACCTGAGCCAAAAATCAAGAGTCAGACACTTAACCAACTGAGCACACAGGTGCCCCAAGATTTCATTCTTTTTATGGCTGAATAATATTCTGTATTGTGTGCGTGTGTGTGTGCGCGTGCACACACGCATGTGCACACCATAACTTCTTTATCCATTCATCTATCAGTGGACACTTGTGCTGCTTCAATAATTTGGCTATTGTAGATAATGCTGCTACAAAAATAGGAGTACATGTATCCTTTTGAATTGGTGTTTTTGTGTTTTTTTGGGTAAATACCCAGTAGTGCGTTTACTTAGATCTTAGAGTAGCTCTATTTTTAACTTTTTGAAGAACTTCCATACTGTTTTTCACAGTGGCTGCACCATTTTATATTCCCACCAACAATGCAAGAGGGTTCATTTTCTCCACATCCTCTCCAACATTTGGCATTTCTTGTGTTTTTTATTTTAGCCACTCTGATGGGAGTGAAGTAATATCTCATTGTAGTTTGGATTTTCATTTCCCTGATGATGAATGATGTTGAACATCTTTTCATGTGTTTTTTGGCCACCTGGATGTCTTCTTGGAGAAAAGTCTGTTAATTTCTTTAGCACATATATTAATTGGATTATTTGGTTTTGGGGTGTTGATTTTTGTAAGTTCTTTATATATTTTAGATACTGACTCTTTATTTTGATATATCCTTGGCACATATCTTTTCCCATGCAGTAGGATACCTTTTAGTTTTGTTGATTGTTTTCCTTTGCTGTGCAGAAGTTTTTATTTTGATGCAGTCCTAACAGTTTACTTTGGGTTTTATTTCCCTTGCCTTAGGAGACATATCTACAAAATGTTGCTACGGCTCATGTCAGGGAAACTATCGCCTGTGCTCTCTTCTAGGATTTTAATAGTTTCCTGTCTCACATTTAGGTCTTTAATCCCTTTGAATTTTATTTTTGCCATTGGTTTAAGAAAGTGGTCTGATTTCATTCTTCTGCATGGTGCTGTCCAGTTTTCCCAAAACCGTTTGGTGAGGAGACTGTCTTTTCTCATTGGATAGTCTTTCCTGCCTTTTCAAAGATTAAATGCTATATAATTCTGGGTTAATTTCTGGGTTTTCAATTCAATTCCATTGATCTCTGTGTGTCTATTTTGGTGCCAGTACCGTACTGTTTTGAATACTACAGCTTTGTAATACAATTTGAAGTCTGGAATTGTGATACTTCCTCTTTTATTTTCTTTTTCAAAATTGCTTTGATATTTTGGGGTCTTTTGTGGTTCCATATAAATTTTAGGATTTTTTGCTGTAGTTGTGTGTAAAATGCTATTGGCATTTTTGATAGGGACTGAATTAAATGTATAGATTGCTTTGGATCATATAGACATTTAAAATATTTGTTCTTCTAATTTATATTCATGGATGTCTTTCCATTTCTTTGTGTCATCTTCAATTTCTGTCTTCAGTGTTTTATGATTTTTAGAGTATAGGTCTTTCACTTTTTGGTTATTAGGTTTATTCCTAGGTAACATTATTTTTGGTATAATTTTAAGTATGATTGTTTTCTTAAAATCTCTTTCTGCTACATCATTATTATATAGAATATCATGTCCTCTGCAAATAATGAACATTTAACTTCTTTCTTGCCAATTTGCATGCCCTTTATTATTTTTATTCAATTTCTGTGGCTAGGATTCTAGTACCATAGTCAGTAAAAGTGGTGAGAATGGACATCTTTGTCTAGTTCCTGACCTTAAGGGGAAAGCTCTCAGTTTTTCTCCATTCATTGAGTATGATGTTCACTGTGTTTTTCATATATTGTTTTTAGGTTGAAGTAAGTTCCCTCTAAACCTGCTTAGTTGAGGGCTTTTATCATGAATGGCTGTTGTACTTTGTCAGGTGCTTTTTCTGCATCTATTGAAATGATCATATGGTTTTTATTCTTTCTCTTATTGATGTGATATATCACATTGCTTAGTTTGTAAATATTTAACCAACCTTGTATACTGGGAATAAATCCTACTTAATCATGGTGAATTATTTTTTTAATGTATTGTTGGATTGTTTGCTAGTATTTTGAGGATTTTTGCATCTACATTTATCAAACCATACTGGGGTTTCTTCTCAAAAGGAAATCGGGGCTTCACCACACCAATGTTCTGAACTACATTGGGGGATCAGTTGAGAGGAGACCAAAGGAGCCTTTCACCTGAGACTTGAGAATGGCAGCCACGCTATTCTCTCTTAACTGGCTGACAGGTGCCCATTATTTGGTTTGAGAGTTTTCTTTAGGATAAAAAGAAAAGAGGAGGTCCCAGCTGCTCTTTACTTATGGTTAGAAGATATTGATATCCTGGGATAATCCCCCGAAGAAATGTTGCTGGACTTTTTACCACAACACGCAGTATTTATTGTTTTGCTGTGTTGAAGAATGAAGAAGTGGACACAAAATGAGCAGCAGGCAAAAGTTTATTAGAGTATAAGATTAGAAAGTAAGAATAGTAGGAAACCTCTGTTTATAGAGAGGGGACAATTGAAAGTGAATGCCCCACATTTTTCATTTCTGACTGATTCGTTTTTAACTTTTTTATCTCTGTGGTAAGGGCTTCCCTGAAGTCTTCTTTTCTCAAGTCCAGGGAGTATCGTCATGGTTATTGCTTTAAATTCTCTATCAGGCACATTACTTATATCTATTTTGCTTAGATCTCTGGCCATGATGTTATCGTGTTTCGTTTAGGATGAATTCCTCCATCTTGGCATTTTGCCTAGTCTCTGTCTTCTTTTGTGTGCTAGAAAAGCCTATTATGTTTCCTGTTCCTCAGAGCAAATAGTGCCCAGGGCCTGGAATGTCAGGCCAGGAGGGTCTCTGGTATGTGCTGGATGCACTCAGCTGCTGTATTTTGGCTGCTGTATCCTTAAGGGCAATCATCTGCAGTGGACGGTGTTTGGACTTTGGCCAGAGTGTATCACATTTTAACTATGTGTGCCTTATTCTTGTTAAATGAGACCTGATGCTACTTCCACTAGATCTGAATCCCTGCAGAACTCTATATTTGGGAATCATGGTGTGTGTGGGGATTTCTGCTGGTCTTCTGGGGAAGGGGCCTGCCCTGCTGGGACTGAGGTGAACTTTATCTAGAAGGGCTGTACTGGGAGAGAACAAGGGTATGGGACCTGGGATAAGCAAGTTAGACAGCCAGTGTTAGTACTGTGCTTTTTACTGAAGGTAGCTCTGTGTTTATGTGAGGGGTGGGAGAGGGAAATGATGCCACCCATCTCTTTTGTCCCAGGAGAGGGGTCTCTGCTTGCTGCTCTCAGGGAAACACTACAGAGTGAATAATCTCTCCCACTGTTTCCCAAGTGTTTTTCAGTTGCCCTTTTCACTCTCTCTGCCCCAGGGTTGTTTGCCTACCTTCTAATAGGAGTAAGGAAGTGCCCTCAAGGCTCTATCTCAGCCAAGCCCACCAACCTTTTAAACTCCAGTCTTCAAGCCCCCACTAATTGCAAAAAAAAAAAAAAAAAAAAAAATCAGTCCCTCTTGTTTTCCCAGCCAATAGCTTTGGGGAAGTATTTTCCTTGTGTGTTCCTTGTTTTATCCCCTCTCTCTTGCCATTCTCTGTGACCAGGGCTCCCTCACCTCCACAGCACCTGTGCTCTGTTTCACCCCCAAACCATGTCTCTACACTTTATACATTCCTTGATATGCCTCTTCTCTCCATCTAGTTCTGGAGTTTGTTCTCTCAGTCCTTGGGTTTATTTCTTGGGTATTCAGAATGATTTGATAGTTATCTAGTTGGGTTCGAGGGACTGGATGAGCCCAGAGTTCTACTACACCACCATCTTCTAGCTGTGTATATTAAGTTGCTGGTCATGTAAGATTCAACCCATTCTTGGTCCTGCTGAGCCACCAGCCATGAGTTCCACACATTTCAACAAGGGGCCCATATACAGGCTCTTGACTGAGGTCAAGAACCAGCTCCTGTGCAAATATGATCCTCAGAAGGAGGTGGAGCTCTAGCACTGGATCAAGGGACTCACAGGCCTCTCTGTTGGGCTCAACTTTCAGAAGGGTCTGAAAGATGGAAATTATCATGTGTATACTCATGAATAAGCTGCAGCAAGGCTCAGTCTCCAAGATCAACTGCTCCATGCAGAACTGGCACCAACTAGAAAACCTCTCAACCTTCATCAAGGCCATGGTCAGCTACAGCATGAACCCCATGGACCTGTTTGAACTGAACAACCTATTTGAGAGTGGAAATATGACATAGGTGCAGGTGTCTCTTCTCATACTGGCTGAGAAGGCCAGGGGCTGCAGAGTGGCATGCACATTGGCATCACATACTCAGAGAAGCAGGAGCACAACTTCAATGACACCACTGTGAAGGCAGGCCAGTGTGTCATTGGGCTGCAGATGGACACTGACAAATGTGCCAACCAGTCAGGCATGATAGCTTATGACACAAGAAGGCATCTACATGACCCCAAGAACTATATCCTGCAACCCGTGGACCACTTAACCATCAGCCTTCTGATAAGCACAAACAAGTATACCAGCCAGATGGGCATGACAGCTTCCAGGACTGCTTGGTACATGTACAGTACCAAGTCAGGGACTAACAAGTGTGACAAATCCTCCATGAACCAGAGTGGCCAGGTCTTTGGCTTTGGCTGGCAGATATACGACCCCAAGTACTACCCACAAGGTCCAGTGGCAGATGGGTCTTCAGTGGCTGCAGGTGACTACCCAGGCCTAGGCGAGGCCCCAGAATACACTCCCTACCACTAAAGAGTTAGAATACTGAGGTACATATGCAGGGTGTCTCCTCACATCACCCTATCTAAATTTGTTTTTTTTTTTTCTGTTGTATTTTTTTTTAGTTGTCTGAGTGCTGCCAACTAAGGCGTCTTAGGGGAAGGGGAGGGTGAAGGTATATGCAGATGTGTGTGGTACAGGGGTGCCTTCCAGAGAGCATCATGGCAGCAAACTTCCCAACAGGCTTTGGCCTAAGCTGTGAGGGGTGTTGGGGGGAAGAAACCTGGGCAGGGAGGAGACTGGCCCCAAATGATTTCCGGTTGCCTCTCCCTCTCTTCCCCTTTCTCTACCAATAAGCTTGTGGTTTCTGTACCCACAGAACTTTCAGACAGTTTTAATTAAAAAAAAATTTTTTTTCAGAGGAGGTTGTGGGAGAGATTGTGGAGTGGGATGCTAGGAAGGAAGTAGGTCCCCTGGGAGAGAGCCAGGTCACAGTCCCAAAATATTGTAGGTCTTGTGAGGACCTGGATTTCCTTGGCACTCTCAGACTGCCACCTGTGTCTCCCTGCAAGGCCTTGTGGGGAAACTGAGGCCCAGACAGGACAACAGGTTGCCCTTCTCTGCAACCTGAGCTCCTTCTTCACCATGACTGCCATATTTGATTCTCTCCCAAACCACGTCTCAGCAACTCCTTCCTTCTCCAATGTGGCCTATATTCTGCCTTTAGTTAGTTGTGGAGTTTGTTCTGCTAGCCTTCAGATTGATTTCTAGGGTATTTAGGATAAATTGGTTGTTGTCTAGTTTTATTCACGAGAAGAGGAAAGCCTAGTGTCCTCCTACTCCAGCCATCTTCCCTTCCATAGCAAATCTTGTTTATATATTTCTCTTGTATATTCTGCCTTCTTCACACTCCATCCTACACACCATAATGCCTTAGTTTGTTATTTGTAGGTTTTCTTCTAGGTGTGAGGTAGGTATTGATTTAGAAATGGAATTTTATTTCCTTATTAGGGATTTAAGACTTGAATTGTCTTTTGTAGAGTGAAATGTTGCCTATACTTTTATGTACTCTCTCATAAAGATGTATAGAATGGTGAAATGGTGTTACACGTTTGCTAATATTTACTTTTATAATGTCATATGTGTTCAGGGTGAAAACCATGAATATTAAGTGGGAGAAAACACTCAAAACATTTGAATAAAAAAATCTGTAGTTCATGACACTTCATTTCCTATAGGACCTGATAACTCAGCTACTCTATTGGATACCTTTTATTTTTTAAATTTTTTAAATTTAAAAATTTTTAAATTTATTATTGAGAGACAGAGAGCATGAGCATGGGAGGGACAGAGAAGTGGGGAGACACAGAATCTGAAGGAGGCTCCAGGCTCTGAGCTGTCAGACGCGGGACTCACTTTACAAACCGTGAGATCATGACCTGAGCTGAAGTCAGATGCTTAACCGACTGAGCCACCCAGTTGCCCCTATTGGATACCTTTTAATATGACTAGAGGACAAGATAAACATGTCTAAGATGTATTTAAGTAAAGAATATAGTAGTAAATAAAGTTTTATTCAGATGTAATCATTGAATTTCAGTGGGTCAATATTAAGAATTTCTGTACTTATCAATATCTTGAGGTGTTTTCGAAGACCATT
Organism: Hyaena hyaena; assembly: GCF_003009895.1. Lineage (NCBI taxonomy): Eukaryota > Metazoa > Chordata > Mammalia > Carnivora > Hyaenidae > Hyaena > Hyaena hyaena. The sequence continues at coordinate 567,206 of NW_024081606.1, forward strand.
ATTTTGATTTATTTCAGAAAGGAAATTCTTTTTTTTTTTTTTTTCAAATTTATTTCTGAGAGAGAGAGACAGCATGAGCAGGAGAGGGTCAGAGAGAGAGGGAGTCACAGACTGAAACAGGCTCCAGGCTCTGAGCCGGCAGTCAGCACAGAGCCCGACGCGGGGCTCGAACCCACGAACCGCGAGATCATGACCCAAGCCAAACTCGGACGCCCAACCGACTAAGCCACCCAGGCGCCCCTCAGAAAGGAAATTCTTATGAAAGATGCAAAATATTTCATGTATCTATGGTTGAACTTAATTTAAACTTTTTAGATCTCTACTCCAGACTTTTTGCTTGTAATATTCAATCAAGAATGTACATTTGAAAATCAAAATTTAATGATTATTCTTTAAGATGATAAGACCCTCATAGTAATGGCTAATTTGGGGATATTTGTTAAATCATACACAGAAACTGATGTATCAAACAATTTAAAAGTTCCTTATAAATATTTGGTATATTTTATTTTTATTTTAATCTTGTTTTTTAAATATTTGCATGAAAATTTTATAGGTTAAAGTTTGTTTCACTGGATTTAGGGTGTATTAAAATGTAAGTAATGTTTTGGGTTCATATCTTTGGTCTCATTAAGGTGATGGTGAAGTGATAGAACAAGTGATTGGGCAACAAACCAATGACCATGATGAGAGCATTCTTGATGGAATAATCAGGGAGTTACAGAGAGAACAAGATCTGAGACTAATTAACGAAGGAGATGTTCCACATTTTCCAATTAATAGATCATATTCTGCTAATGGTGGTAAGTATGTATATATTTATATGATGAAGGTACTTTATTTTACTTATACTAAGTAATTCTATGTAAGGAACTTTTGAGGGTTTTAAATAAAAACATTTTTATTAATTTACAATTATGATATCAAATACATCAAAATGCCATAATATCATTGTCATTTGTTGCTAAAATGTCTTAGCATCTCCTACAAAATACAGGTAGTATATTTTAATATACTGTATTCTTGCTAACTCAATAATGTATTTGCAGCCTTTACTTTTGTTCTAATAAGTGAAGTAAGGTACTGCAATAAGTGTACATCCTTTTTGTAAAAGGGGAACCAACTTATAAAGTTTTCAAAATTAAAAGCACTGTGAATTTAAAAATTACTAACAAAAAATTTACCCCCCATTGTTGAAAAGAAAGCAACATCCCCTTCCTCTCTTGAATTTACAGAAATAACACTGGAAGATAAGCCCTATTATTAGGGAATACAGATACAACTTTTTTTTTTGAGAGAGAGAGAGAGAGAGAGAGTGAGAACACACATTCAAGTAGGGGAGGGACAGAGGAAGAGGGAGAGAGAATCTCCAGCAGGCTCCATGCCCACCACAGAGTCACATGCAGGGCTGATCTCACCTGAGATCATGACCCGAGACAAAGTCAAGAGTTGGACACTTAACTGACTGAGCCCCCCCAGGTGCCCCCCAGGTGAAACTTTTGAATTGACTTTCACAACAGTTTGATATTAATTACTGGCAGTATTCTAATTTATTATATCTTTTCCTTCACTTTACGAATCTGAATTTTATATAAATGTTAACTTCTGTTAGTTTTACTTTATTTTTAATTATGGAATGCTTCATGAATTTACATGTCATCTTTGTTTGTACAGGGACTTAGCTAATCTTCTCTGTATCATTACAGATTTAGTGTATGTGCTGCCAAAGTGAGCAGTGTCAATTTTACTTTTATCAAGAACTATTAGTTGGACTTTCAAATGCAGTCTTCTTATGGGATTTTGGCAAATGTGATTCCTTTTACATTTATGTAATTGCCATTCTTTCAGGTTTCATGGCTTTTGGAATCCAAGAAATGAATAAAATGATTTAAAGTGTATGTGATTCACAGTGTATTTTACTCATTTCCTGATTCTTATGTATCTCATAAAATTAAAATAATTTTGTTTTTGTTTACCTAAGGAGCACCTAATTCAGATAAGGTTTCCTTAACCTGAAACAAGATAATAAGTAGGCTGATAATCTTATATATGTAGGCCCTTTGTTTCTAAGACATAAAACGTTTTTAGAACCCTGATTTAGAGATTCATTTATGAAATCAGTGTTCAGCTGTACCCTCAATACTAGATTTCTGTGGATAGATTTGAAATGCCATTAGTCAAAGTGGACCCACTGACTTCTACTTCCAATGTTTATTTCAAATTTTTTTAATCTTTCCTGGTGCTTCTTTTAACAGTTGGATGAATGATTCAATTTCCATTTTTATTTTATTTACAAATACAACAAAAATGAATTAATAGGGATATGTCTAGGGGCTTAAATTTCATTACTTTATTTCTCCTTTCTTTAATTGCAAATCAATTTTGAAAATCAAAAATTTGATAGTTAAAAAATACTTTGGGGGGGACACCTGGGTGGTTCAGTTGGACTTTAAACATTTATTGAGTGCTTTGCTTTATTCATCATACTAAAAAAAAAAAAGCCCCATAAAGGTGGTATAGAAAATTTAGAGCAAATAGAGAACAGTGTTGTTGAGAAGTACTATCTTAGACTTTTCTATTTTAGAGTACTGATGTCAAAAAATTTGGTACTTTTGTTCAGAAAAACCTTTCTTTTTGTTTTAGCTCTTAGAAGTCCAAGTGTGGACATATCTTCTTCCCCAAATATTGGGCTTCGACGTAGTGGTCAAATTGAAGGTGTCCGACAAATGCATAACAATGCTCCTCGGAGTCAGATAGCCACTGAACGAGATCTCATGGCATGGAGCAGAAGAGTGGTGGTCAGTGAACTAAATAGTGGAGTTAGTAGGTGAGTCAATAAGGTAACATTCATAAGAAAATTGAGAGCTTTATAATTTAGTTAATTTTAATAACTAAGGTAGTTTTTAATAACTGAGTTTTATATTAGTTTTTCTACATTGTTCCATTTACTTAATTCCATATCAGCTATTTAATGATTATCTTCAATTTGCTTGGCTTTATGCTAAATGGTTTGGGAAATACTGAAAAATTAAAAACAGAGTTTGACTTCCATGAGTTCATAGTCTAGTTTAGAAGATAAGAATACAAATACTATTATGTAAGAACATGACACCATATGTGATTAAATATGTCTGATATATAGACCCCAAATACAACAGTAGTTCTGAGGAAAAGGCCATCAATTTAACATTGGAATATCAATTTATATAAGTATGTTGTAGATCCCAGTGCTTAGGGTATGTTTAGAAATGCCATTTAAGTAGACTTACTCGCATGAAAGGATTTCATTAGAATGAATTTCAAAGTTAGAGTACCTATCCTTATTTGTTTTAATATAAACTCTAGGTAATCCACATAGACTGGGAATAGATTTAGAAAAAGAAAAGAACATTTGACAGAGAGTATATAAAATTTCTTAATCATGCTATCTCTTTTACCAAGCCTTTTACCAGCTAAGCCAACAAGTAGCAAACGTAATTTAGTTTTACCTTTTCTTTCCTCACCAGTAATAAGAAAAAGGGAGACATAGTTAATTTATGAATGCTTGGTGGTAGAGAAATAAATAATTCTTTGCTCAAAATATTAAAGTAGAATTGAAAGTCAGAAGCTCAAATAGATACTTATATGCCATGTTCATTGCTACATTATTGACAATAGGAAACAGTAGAAATAACTCAAATGTCTGTATTCAGATGAATGGAGAAACAAAATGTGATATATACAACAGTAGAATATTGCTCAGTCATAAAAAGGAATGAAGTTCTGATACCTTTTACAACATGAATAAACATTGAAAACATGCTAAGTGAAATATCAGACACAAAGGGACAAATATCATATGATTCCACTTATGAAATACCTTGATTAGGCAAGTTCATAGAGATGTAAAGTTGATTAGAAGTTAACAAGGGCTGGTAGAAGCACAGATAGAGAGTTACTACTCAATGGGTACAAAGTTTGGAGTGGTGAAAAAGTTTTGGAAATAGCATGATGATTGTTATATAACATTGTAAAAATCATTAACACCATTGAATTGTATACCTAAAAATGATTAAAGTGGTAACGTTGATAATTAAAGATGTTTTTGCTTTCTGACTTTTTTCTCTGTTATGACAACACTTTATTTTTTTTTTTTTGATGGGTGTTGTTAAACTTATTTTGGTAACCATTTTGAAATATATAAATATATCAAAACATTTTATTTTATATATTATACTAATACAATGTTATATTTCAATTGCATTTCTTTTTTTAAGTTTTTATTTAAATTCCAGTAAGTTAACATATACTAATATTAGTTTCAGTAGTAGAATTTTGTGGATTTATCACTTATATATGACAGCCAGTGCTCATCACAAGTGCCCTCCTTAATACTCATCACCCATCCCCCACCCACCCAACCCTCAGTTTGTTCTCTATAATTAACGGTCTGTTTTATCGGTTTTCCTGTCTCTTTTTTTTTTGTTATCTGGCTTTTATACTATTGGATTGATTTTTGGTGATTTTCCGTCACTTTGACCTTTGTTATTAGGGTTCAGGAAGAATGTCGAACTGCAAAAGGTGACATAGAAATCAGTCTTTACACAGTTGAAAAGAAGAAAAAGCCTTCTTCTACTACCCAAAGGGTATGTTTAGTTTTACAGTACTTTGAGTTACTCTATTTTCAAATATTTGCAGATACTGGATTTCTCAAAGGTAAGAGTTATGTATTAGGGGGCTCTTTTGCTAGTTGACATTACATATAGGTAGCCTGTTTTTTAACCCGAAATTGAGATATATAGTTCTTTTTTTAAATTTTTTTTTAATGTTTATTTATTTTTGAGATAGAGACAGAGTGTGAGCAGGAGAGAGAGAGAGAGAGGGAGACACAGAATCCAAACCCAGCTCCAGGCTCTGAGCTGTCAGCACAGAGCCTGACGCAGGGCTTGAACCCACAAACTGTGAGATCATGACCTGAGCCAAAGTCAAACGCTTAACCAATTTAGCCACCCAGGTGCCCTGAGATATATAGTCCTCATAATAAAGATGAAATTTGGGGCACCTGGGTAGCTCAGTCAGATGAGCGTCTGACTTCGGCTTGGTCTCGTGGTCTGTGAGTTCGAGCCTGGCATCCGGCTCTGTGCTCACAGCTCAGAGCCTGGAGCCTGCTTTGGATTCTGTTTCTCCCCCTTTCTGCCCCTCCCCGACCTGTGCTCTGTCTCACTCTGTCTCTCAAAAATAAATAAATGATAAAAAAAAAAGATGAAATTACCCAAAGTTAAGACTGTGCTCCAAAATATAGGGCATGTTGTCATTGTAGGTATAGGACATTTTTATTAAAATGCCATTTTCATATGGTTAGCGTAAAAGCTTAAAATTGTTGGCTGATCACTAATCAGTATAAAAAAAAATACTTAGATATCCTAAGTCAGAGGTAGACAAACTACTGCCCATTCCTGTTTATAGCTTTATTTGAACACAGCCACACTTATTAATTAATATATTGGCTATGGCTGCTTTCACACTATAGAGTTGAATAGGTCCAGCAGGGAAGAACATATGACCTCAAAGCCAAAAATATTTATACTCTGGCCCTTTACATAAAAGGCCCACTCTTGGCCTACCTGATCATATAGGAGCAAAATCTGATCTATATACTGGGAAGATTTGTATTCCCAGTAGAAACTACTAAGCAGAGAGTAAGATTCCTATACTTGATTACATAGTAAGCCCCTTACTAGTATTCTGAGATTGAACAAACTAGTGGCATAAGGATGTATGTTCTTGTTCCCAGGTTTAACCCTAACTCCTCAAAAGTTCAGTAGCTTGGAGAGTCTAGGATGATTTTAACTTTATACAAGAAATCTAGGCAAGGGGCACTGAATTTTAAATGTTTCTTTCCAGTATTGATAAACACAATTTTAGGTAAGTACTATATGAATATCTCCAAATATCCTTAGATTATTTTGATGCCCACTTTTCTTAATTTCTGTTGAAGTTTTCTTAGCTTATTTGATGTTCTTTGATAAGATTATTTTCTTAGAGATTTTCAATGATTCAGATCCATGGGGCGCCTGGGTGGCTTAGTCGGTTAAGCGTCCGACTTTCACTTAGGTCATGATCTCGCGGTTCGTGGGTTCAAGCCCCGCGTCGGGCTCTGTGCTGACTGCCAACTCAGAGCCTGGAGCCTGTTTCAGCCTGTGACTCCCTCTCTCTCCTTCCTCCCCTGCTCACGCTGTCTCTCCTCTCTCCTAGAAATAAATAAAAAACATTAAAAAAAAACAATTCAGATCTATGATTTATATTACTGTTTTCCTGCTAACCTGATTTGTCAAATATCAGACTTGTCTGAGATTAATAAAGTAGTTGGCTCTATAAACATTTTTATTATATCAAGAATGAGAAATACTTACATATAGGAAAAGAAACTGGTCCTTGATACTGATTTACTTATAAGATTTTTTAAAAATTTTTATTTATTTTGAGAGAGAGAGAGAGCAGGAGGGGCATAGAGGGAGGGAGACAGACAGAATCCCAGGCAGGCTCTACAATGTCAGTACAGAGCCTAATGTGGAGCTTGAACCCACAAACTTTGAAATCATGAGCTGAGCTGAAACTAAGAGTTGGATGCTTAACCAACTGAACCACCCAGTTGCCCCTATTTATTCCTGATAACATGTGGGGGTTGTAACTTTTACAAAATGGTATATCATTAAACTATTTTGTACTTGTAAAGGTTAGAATAAAATAAAATTCACTTTACACTATAGTTGTTAAAATTAAATCTTTATTTTTATCAACTTACTAAATGTAGTTTTTTAAAGAGCTAAAGAAGTACATATTATATTAACAATTATATAGGAGCACCTGAGTGGCTCAGTCTGTTAAGCATCTGACTCTTTTTAAAAAAATTTTTTTAATGTTTTGTTTTTTATTTTTGAGGGACAGAGAGACAGAGTGTGAGCAGGGGAAGGGCAGAGAGAGAAGGAGACACAGAATCTGAAGCAGGAAAAAAAAAAAAAAAGAATCTGAAGCAGGTTCCAGACTCTGAGCTGTCAGCACAGAGCCCAACTTGGGGCTCGAACCCACGAACCACAAGATCATGACCTGAGCCGAAGTCGGCCACTTAACCGACTGAACCACCCGGGTGCCCCAAGCATCTGACTCTTGATCTTGGTCTCAGATCATGATCTCACTGTCTGCGAGATGGAGCCCTGCGTCGGGCTCTGGGCTGACAGCACAGAGCCTGATTAGGATTCTCTCTCTCCCTCTCTCTCTGCCCACTCCCTGCCCTTGCATTTGTGTGCATGTGCTCAACTCTCTCTCTCTCAAAATAAAATAGATTTTAAAAAAGAATTATATATACATAGGTATGATATAGATATCTTGCTTCATCTTGTAATAACTTGTAAATAAAATAAGATAAATAAATTTTGAGTGGGCACATTCTTGCAGCCCAAACTTTCAGGACTGTCTTTAATTTGATCACATAATTTTCAAAATAGGAAAGTAATCAATATTCATGGGAGGTGGTTTAAATATATGTGTGTGTGTGTGTGTGTGTGTGTGTGTGTGTGTGTGTGTGTATGTAGTTCTATTTTGTGGTTTCTTTTTGGGGATTTATTCCTGATTATTAGCTCCACCCCCACCCAACCTCTGCCCAGTTGGTTTGCTTTATATATATTCATTTGTGTATGTTCACTGAGTCTTTCATTTTTTAAAATCTATTTTCTTTTTGTATTACAGAATGATTATCAGCCTAGCTATGGGCGGTCTTTACGAAGGACACAGCGCAAGCGTCAGCATACTTACCAAACACGGTCTAACATAGAGCATAGTTCACAAGCATCATGTCAAGCTTTAGGTGTACAGGAAGACTCAGACAGCTCCTCAGAGGTTAGATATATGCTATTATTTATTCAGTGTAATTGTTTGTTTCCCAGTTAGCATTATCATCTTGGGTTTACTTTTAAAAGTCATTTTAATAGAGACTTATTTTAATTATTTTCTTTTGATAAGATTATTCATTAGTAAGGCATTTAATAGGCAAATTCGAGCAATATAATTGAATTCCTTTAGATATCTTCTCTGATTTGTGCCTAAGATATTTTGTTTGAGCATATCAAACATGCCAACAAAAGTTTGGCTTTGGGACAGTGAGAAAAGAGAGCGAAAGGAAATCTGCCCAGAAATAAAAAGAAGTGGAATGTAAACAATGACAACTAGTTTACAGTCCTAGAACTGGTTCACTGTGTAATCAGCAGAATATGCACATTTTCCATTATTGTTGACTTCATCAGCTATGGACATTATTAAGTGATGATTTTCTCAGATGTAATTATTCATGGTAATGGAGTAGAGTATACCAATTATTTTCTTTGTATCTTCTCCAGTCCTTTTGTTGTTAAGTAGATAATGAGGGTTTAGTTATTCATTGACAGTATATGGCACTCCCACTTTTCTTCCACCATGGACAGTTTTTTAATCCTTTTTAAAAGTTATTTATTTATTTGCCTTGAGAGAGAGAGAAAAGTGCAGTGCAAACAGGGGAGGGGCAGAGAGAGTGGAGAGAGTAATAATCCCAAGCTCAAACTCATGAAACGTGACATCATAACCTGAGCTAAAGTCAGATCAGCTGAGCTACTCAGGCTCCCAGACAGTTTTTTAATTCTTATCAATGATATCCTTCCTTTCAAGAATTGACGTTACCAAAAAAAAAAAAAGAATTGACATTACCTTTCTCATGTCATAATGGTGTTGTGGTTGTGTTTTAAAAAGAATCCTAATCTTGCTAAATGTTTATAGTTAAAATGCTATTTTTATAAGGATTTACTTCAAAATAATCCCTCAAGTATGAGGCAGATAGTGATGGTACAAATAAAACAAGATAGGCAGTGAGTTATTGTCTAAACTGGAAATTGTATACACAAGGGTAATTTATTCCCTCTATTTTGGTTGTTTGAAATTTTACATCATAAAAAGATTATTAATTTTCTTATGGAGAGTAATTATATTAATTTGGCAGAGGCATATAGATACTTTTTAAACAATGATTTTAACATTTAAGAGGGTTTTATTTGGGAGCCTTAAGGAGTTTGTTTAGTCTTTGAAATAATAAAAGGTGTCTCATATTAATAAGGTAGTAGAGGTTAGAAAGCTTTAAATACCTGGTAGGCTGGGGCGCCTGGGTGGCTTAGTCGGTTAAGCGTCCGACTTTCGCTTAGGTCATGATCTCGCGGTTCGTGGGTTCGAGCCCCGCGTCGGGCTCTGTGCTGACTGCCAGCTCAGAGCCTGGAGCCTGTTTCAGTCTGTGACTCCCTCTCTCTCTGACCCTCCCCTGCTCACGCTGTCTGTCTCTCTCTCTCTCCTAGAAATAAATAAAAAAAAATTAAAAAATTTAAATACCTGGTAGGCTTAGTTGTGAGTTATAGATATATGTAGAAAGATGATTATGTACATTTTACCTGGAATGTTGTTTTGTTGGAGGAAATACAGAAAATGTTACAAAACAGATAGTATGTGCTAATTAATAATATGCTAGTTAATAACCATATATATTTATTGCTGGCTCCTTGTTGCAGGAAGATGAAACCATTGGCACAAGTGATGCTTCTGTAGAGGATCCTGTTATTGAATGGCAAAGTGAAAGCTCGTCCAGGTAGTTTTAATGGTTTAGGTTTGGTCAAAATTACTTGTCCATTTTAAAACCAGAGTTAAAGTAATGTTTTATAGTAGAAAGAGTTTTGGGTTGGAAGTCCAGAGACTTCCTGGTCTTGCAAATATCTTTTTGGGCATGTTACTATAGGCTTTAGTTTCCTCATTTGTAAAATAAGATGCTTTGTAAATTCAAGATTCTGTATCTTAGCAGATTGTGTTTATTTATTTGAGTTTTAAAACAGCTACATTTAACCATTTCCATGGATAAGAGGCATCTTTATTTAAAGATTTGCTTTTGTGACTTGAACCTGAATCTTGTATTTTATTTTGTTTTATTTTATTTTGTTTTATTTATTTTAGGAATTTTGAATTTGAAATTCTGTTATGGGAAACTAAACATTATACTTTATCCAAGAATCATTTCACTGAAATCCCGTAGATAATGATCAGAAATTTATATTGGTATTTTTTCTGTTCAGTTAGAACAAAAACCATGTTATTTATATTGCTATTTCATTACAAAATGATCATCTTTCAATTAGAAGGCAAACTATTCCTTTTTCTAAACCTATATATTCATAATTTTGATATATTTACAGCGATTCATCAAGTGAATATTCTGACTGGACAGCAGATGCTGGAATAAATTTGCAGCCTCCAAAAAGACAAACCAGACAGGCAACACGGAAAATATGCAGCAGCTCTGAGGAGGAGAATTTGAAGTCACTAGAAGAAAGGCAAAAGAAACCTAAACAAACGAGAAAGAAGGTTTGTAAATTTACAAGTCTTTTCTGTTGTTTTTGCCTCTGACATTTGAATATTTAATAGTAATAATGTGAAATTATTGAGGCTCAGGAACAAACGGTCAAGAAAGAATTCTTGAGACATCTTTGATGCAAAAAGGTGATTTTATTAAAGCACAGGGAGATGACTCAGGTTGGGAGGGAGTTAGGGATAGTGTAAGTTTTTTTTTTTTTTTTTTTTTTTAATATTTATTTCTAGGAGAGAGAGAGAGACCACGTGAGCAGGGGAGAGTCAGAGAGAGAGAGGGAGTCACAGACTGAAACAGGCTCCAGGCTCTGAGCTGGCAGTCAGCACAGAGCCCGACGCGGGGCTCGAACCCACGAACTGCGAGATCATGACCTAAGCGAAAGTGGGACGCTTAACCGACTAAGCCACCCAGGCGCCCCAGGGATAGTGTAAGTTTTAAGGAATTTGGAAGGAAGGTTTCTGGACCTTGACGGGCTAGCTGTTGTTAGGAAAAGGTAATTTACTGCTGTCTAGTAAAAACTTAGTCCCTATGCTTAGAGGATAATTGCTAACATCTGTTTTGAGAGGGTAGAGATAAAGGAAGTTTCCAAAGGGATTTTTACAGGATCTTAGAGGTCAGGCTAATGTCAAACTAAGGTTACCTTTTGCTTCTAGCAAAGTGTTAAAATTGAGGCAGCTAAATTCCTTGAGGAAGGTCACTCTTCCTATCTCAGGTATTTGTCGATGGGCTGTAGGTTGTAAGGAAGTTTAATTTTTTGAAATTTCTTTTGCCTTCTCTCTCCACATCAGTAACACTTGACTTTTCTCTAAAAATAACATTCCATCTGAGAAATTAAAATTGTTTAAAATGACTTTAAAAAGAAAAAGTTTTAAGTTTTTTCTGTTACCAAAAGTAGAGACTAGAATAGCTTCGTTGTTAAACATATCGATGATTACTTTTTTAAATATAGTAAACCACTAGAGTATAAAAGTGTTATTATTGTCATGTTTCCAGTTATAAATTTATTTCTCATTTTTGACTTGTAAAATGAAAGAGTAGAATAAATCATGTAGGACTTCTTCCATTTCTTTATATTATAGTTTTTATTTCATCCCAGTGATGGTTTCTCTTCCTCACTATGATTTCATTTGGACTGTATAAAGGTATTTATAGTTATTTGAATAGTACTTTTAAAACTTTATTATATACATATTCCGTGTCCTGTTGCTTTAGTAGACAGAATTATCTTGACTGTCACCGTTTTATTGGCAAAAAAATATTTTGTTACTTGTGCTTGAATTCACATGGTATTCTAGGGACGTGAAAATTTGTGGTTTTTAGATAGTATATAATGTCATAGTATTATCTGTCAGCCAAAATTGAGCAGTATATTAAAGAATTCACTTGATTATTGATATATATATGTAGATGTTATACATAATTACTTGATAAATAAAAATATTTAAAATTTGTATATTTTAGGTTTTATTATAACCTGATGTTCTTTTAACATTCTCTGTTACTTTTCATACTACTGTTCATATATTTATGGTTTATATATTTGTGAACTATATTTTAGAAAGGAGGACTGCTTTCTATGGCAGGTGAACCCAATGAAGAATGGTTTGCTCCTCAGTGGATTTTGGATACCATACCACGACGTTCCCCATTTGTCCCACAGATGGGGGATGAGGTAATTGTTACCTGTTATAATCTTTTTCTCCTGGAACCTCAAGAGCACTCACTTGAATCAGTCTTAGGGCATTTATATTCTCAATTCTATTTTAGTTATATGTACACTTAGCAGCTCTCCTTTATTATATATTTCTTGTGGACAGTGATTGAATCTTATTAATTTTTTTATCCTTTGTGTTGTTGAAAACCTACCTCTATGCTTCAGAGACAAAATATAGTGTGAAGACAGAGTTTGGGAGAAAAGAGGCACAATAGCTTTATTGCTTTCCCAGGCAAAGGAGGCTGCAGCAGGCTATGACCTTCTACAACTGCAAGCCCACCGGAAGGAAGAGATAGGGAGTGCTTTACAGAAATACAGAATCCAGATGATTTTGGCAGGAATTGTGTACTTGCTACCATACCAGCCTCCTTTGTCATGTCTTTAGGATGGTACCAAGTTCCTGAAACAAAAGGCTAAGAAGGGAGGAAGGGAGGTTTGCTGAAGAGAATTAAAAAGTTACTTTAAAACCCAGTTTCACTAAAAGATTTATGTAGCCATTTTGATTTCTGTTCAACTCTATGCTTTTTTAAGCAGTTTCACTTGTACTTGACACAGTGTCTCCAGTAAATTAGATATTTAATAAACATTGAAACACATTGATTGGCTTGTGAAGTCATGAAAATAATTATATATTTTTAGCTTAGTTACTACTTAGTAGAATTGAGTGGTATTTTGAGTCCTAATTCAAGTCCTAATATCCTTTTTTTAAAAAAGCCCATGCCCAATATGATAGAAAATATACTAGAGGACAGTTACCCCTTTTAGTGATGAGAGGAATGTCATTTCATGAGGCAGTCTTTCCTGCTAAGCCTGTAATTGAATTACATAACCATATTTATGATTGGTCAGTCAAAAATTGATTTCAATTCTATCTGGTAAGAAAATTTTTATTTTTTAATGAAAATCATGTTAAATTATAATATTTTAACTCTAATTGGCTTATACATTCTTTGATATATTGAATACTCATTCATATTATTAAAATGTTTCCTTTCATAAGTATGTCTTCCAGTAAGTATTGGACTTTTGAGCAATGCTTGTTTATCTGGTTATTTTAGTAAAACATGCTGCGATGAATTCTGTATTAAAAAACCCTAAAGAGATTTTTCAGGGCCTTATCCAAAATCATGATTTCTTGTATTTATTGTTTTATGGAAGCTTAAGGGGAGGAATTTTTTAAAGTTTTTATTTAAATTCCAGTTACTTAACATAGAATTTTATTAGTTTCAGGTATGCAGTATACTGATGCAACACTTTCATACAACACCCAGTGCTTATTACAAGTGCACTCCTTAATCTCCAGCACCTATTTAACCCATAACCTTCACCCATCTCTCCTCTGGTAACCATGAGTTTATATTCTATAGTTAACTCTGTTTCTCTATTTCCCTTGCTCTCTCTTTTTTCCCTTTGTTCATTTCTTTTGTTTCTTAAATACCACATATGTGTGAATTCATATGGTATTTGTCTTTCTCTGACTGACTTATTTCATTGAACATGATACTTTCTAGCTAAACTCATGTCCTTGAGAATGGCGAGATTTCATTCTTTTGGTTGGCTGAGTAATATTCCATTGTGTGTGTATTATGTGTGTGTGTATGTGTGTGTGTGTGTGTGTGTGTGTGTGTGTGTATAACATCTTCTTTATCCATATATTGGTCAATGCACACTTAGGCTATTTCCATAATTTGGATATTGTACATAATACTGTAATAAACATCAGGATTCACGTATTGAATTAGTAATTTTGTATGCTTTGGGTAAATACCTAGTAGTGCAATTGCTGAATTGTAGGGTAGTTCTGTTTTTTAACTTCTTGAGGAACCTCCATACTGTTTTACACAGTGGCTGCACTGGTAAAACATGCCCACCAATATTGCAGGAGGGCTACCCTTTTTCTACATCCTTCTCAAAAACTGTTGTTTCTTGTGTGGTTGATTTTAGCCATTCCGACATGTGTGAGATGGTATCTCATTGTAGTTTCGGTTTGAATTTCCCTGATGATGAGTGATGTTGAGCATCTTTTCATGTATGTGTTGGACGTCTGGATGTCTTCTTTGGAAAAATATTCATGTCTTCTCTCCACTTTTTAATTGGATCATTCGGTTTTTGAGTATTGAGTTTTGTAACTTCTACATATATTTTGGATACTAACTCTTTATTAGATGTGTCATTTACAAATATTCACTCTCATTCTGTAGGCTGCCTTTTAGTTTTGTTACTTATTTCCTTCACTCTGCAGAAGCTTTTTATTTTGATGTGGTCCCAATAGATTTATCTTTGCTTCCCTTTCTCTTGCCTCAGGAGACATATGTAGAAAGAAGTTGACAATCAGTGTCAGAGAAGTTAGTGTCTGTGTTCACTTCTAGGATTTTTATTGTTTCAGGTATCACATTTAGGTCTTTAAACAATTTTGAATTTATTTTCCTGTATGGTATAAGAAAGTGGTACAGTTTCACTCTTCTGCATAACATTGTCCAGTTTTCCCAACACTGTTTGTTGAAAAGACTTTTTCCCATGGATGTTCTTTACTGCTTTGTTGAAGATGAATTGACCATATACTTGTGGGTTTATTTCTAGGTTTTCTATTCTCTTCTATTGATCTATGTGTCTACATTTGTGCCAGTTTTCATCTACAATATAGCGTGAAGTCAGGAATTGTGATGCCTACAGCTTTGCTTTTCTTTTTTAATATAGCTTTGGCTCTTTAGAGTCTTCTGTGGTTCCATACAAATTTTAGGATTGTTTGCTCTAGTTCTATTAAAAATACTGATGTTATTTTGATAGGGATTACATAAAATATGTAGGTTGCTTTGGGTAGTATGGACATTTTAACAATATTTGTTCTTCCATTCCATAAGCATGGAATGTCTTTCCATTTCTTTGTGTTGTTTCCAATTTCTTTCATCAGTGTTTTATAGTTTTCAGAGTCTAGGTCTTTTATGTCTTTGGTTAGGTTCATCCCTAGATATCCTATTAGTTTTGGTACAATTGTAAATACTATTGATTTCTTAATTTTTTTCTGCTTAATCGTTATTGATGTGTAGAAATGTAACAGATCTATTTAAATTGATTTTGTATCCTGTAATTTAACTGAATTTGGTTATCAGTTCTAGTATATTTTTAGTCCAATATTTCAGGTTTTCTATATAGAGTGTAATGTTATCTGCAAATAGTGAAAAATTGAACTTCTTCCTTGCTGATTTGGATGTCATTTATTTCTTTTTGTAGTCTGATTGCCAATGCTAGTACTTCCTGTAGTATGTCAAATGAGAGTTATGAGAGTATCCATCCCTACCTCGTTCCTAACCACAAAGGAAAACTTCTCAGTTTTTCCCCTTTGGGAATATTAGCTGTGGGTGTTTTGTATATGGCCTTTATTATATTGAGTTATGTTTCCTATAAACCTACTTTGTTGAGTGTTTTTTTTTTTATCATGAATGGATGTTGTACTTTGTTAAATGCTTTTTCTGCATCTCTTAAAATGACCATATGTTTTTTACCTTTTCTCTTATTAATGTAATGTGTCATGTTGATTGATTTGTGAATAAAACCACTCTTGCAACCCAGGAGTAATTCACATTTGATCATGGTGAATTTGTTTTTAAAGTTTATTTTTTTTTTTTTTTTGAGAGAGAGAGAGAACATGAGAGAGGGGCAGAGAGACAGGGAGAGAGAGAATCCCAAACAGGCTCCACGCTGTCCGTGCAGAGCCCAATGCAGGGCTCGATCCCAGAAACTGTGAGATCATGACCTGAGAAGAAATGAAGAGTCAGACACTTAACTGACTGAGCCACCCAGGTAGCCCTGTTTTGTTTGTTTGTTTGTTTAATATATTGTTGGATCCAGTTTGCTAGTATTTTATGAGATTTTTTGCATCCATATTTATCGGATATATTGGCCTGTAGTTAGTTCTCTTTTTTAGTGGTGTCTATCTGGTTTTGGTATCAGGGTAATGCAAGCCTCATAGAATGTATTTGGATGTTTTCTTTCCTTTTCTATTTTTTAAAATAGTTTGAGAAGTATTGGTATCAACTCTTCCTTAAATATTTGGTAGAATTTGCCTGTGAAGCCCTCTGGTCCTAGACTTGTTTTTATTTTTATTACTGATTCAATTTCTTTGCTGGTTATTGTTCTGTTGAAGGTTTCTATTTCTTACTGCTTCATTTTTCATAGGTTATATGTTTCTAGGAATTTATCCATTTCTTCCAGTTTGTCCAATTTGTTGGCATATAGTTTTTCATGATATTCTCTTATGGTTGTTGTATATCTGTGGTGCTGGTTCTTATTTCTCCTCTCTTATTTGTGCTATTTGCATTTTTTCTCTTCTCTTTTTGTTAAGTCTGGCTAGAGGTTTATCAGTTTTGTTGATTTTTAAAAAGCTTTTTAATGTTTATTTTTGAGAGAGAGGGAGAGAGAGAGAGAAACAGGGAAGGGGCAGAGAGAGAGAGGGAGACACAGAATCCAAAGCAGACTCCAGGCTCTGAGCTGTCAGCATAGAACCTAATGCAGGGCTCAAACCTACAAACTGTGAGATCATGTCCCAAGTGAAAGATGCTTATTAACCCACTGAGCCACCTGGGCAACCCAATTTTGTTGATTTTCTTTTTTTCTTTTCTTTTCTTTTTTTTTTTTTTGTTGTTAATTTTTGTTGTTGTTGATTTTCTTTTTAAAGAAACAGCTCCTCAGGGCGCCTGGGTGACTCGGTTGGTTGAGTGTCCAACTCTTGATTTCAGCTCAGGTCATAATCCCAGGGTTACGGGATGAGCCCCATGTCAGGCTCCACGCAGAGCGTGGAGTCTGCTTAAGGTTCTCTCTGTCTCTCTGTCTCTCTCTGTCTCTCTCTCATTCTCTCTCTCTCTCTGCTCCTCTCCCCAGCTCACATGCTCTGTCTCTCTTTCTAAAATAAAAAAAAATTAATGTTAAAAACTCTAAGCAACAGCTCCTGGTTTCATTAATTGGGTGTTTTATTGTTTTGTTAAGTTTTCATATCATTTATTTCTTCTCTAAACTTTATTATTTACTTCTTTATCCTGGCTTTAAGTTTTATTTCTTTTTTTCCTCACTCCTTTAAGTTGAACTTTAGGCTGTTTCTTTGAGAATTTATCTTCTTGAGTTGGCCTGTATTGTTATATACTTTGCTGTTAGGACTCCTTTTCTGCATCCCCAATGTTTTGGGCCATTGTGTTTTCATTTATATTTGTCTTTATATTTGTCTCCATGTATTCTTTTTTAATTTTTTCTTTCATTTCCTGGTTGACCCATTCATTGTTTAGTAGCATGTTATTTCACCTCCATGTTTTTGTAGTCTTTCTAGATATTTTTTTGTGTTTGACTTCTGTTTTCATAGTGTTGTGGTCAGAGAAGTTATATGGTATGACTTCAGTCTCTTTGTATTTGTTGAGGCCTGTTTTGTGACCTAACACATGATCTGTTCTGTGGAATGTTCCATGTGCACTTGAAAGGAATGTGTATTCTACTGTCATAGGATGAACTGTTCTGAATATATGTGTTAAATCCATCTGCTCCAGTGTGTCATTCAAAGGCATTGTTTCCTTGTTTATTTTCTGTTAGTTGATTCCTATTAATGTAAATGGAGTATTAAGGTCCCCTACAATTCTCTACATCGACAGTGCAGAGCCTGCTTGGGATTCTCTCTCTCCCGATCTCTCTGCCCCGATCCTGCTTCTGTGTGTGCACGCTCTCTCTCTCTCAAAGTAAATAAATAAACTTTAAAAAAAAGTAAAATCCCCTACTATTATTGTATAACTACCAATTAGTTCCTTTATGTTTGTTATTAACTGTTTCATATATTTGATTGTTTTATTGTTGGGTGCATACATATTTACATTGTTATATCTTCTTGTTTGTCCACTTTATTATGCCATAGTGCCCTTTTTGTCTCTTGTTACAGTCTTTGTTTTAAAGTCGGGTTTGTCTGATATAATTATTGCTACTGTAGCTTTCTTTTGATATGTATTTGAATGGTAAATCCTTCTCCATTCCCTTGATTTCAATCTGCAGGCGTCTTTAGGTCTGAAATGAGTTTCTTACTTGAAGAGTCCCCTTTAATATTTCCTGGCAGGCTGGTTTAGTGATCACAAACTCCTTCAGTTTTTGTTTGGGAAGCTCTTTATCTCTCCTATTTTGAATGATATTCTTGGGGCACCTGGGTGGCTTAGTCGGTTAAGCGTCCGACTTTCGCTTAGGTCATGATCTCGCAGTTCGTGGGTTCGAGTCCCGCGTCGGGCTCTGTGCTGACTGCCAGCTCAGAGCCTGGAGCCTGTTTCAGTCTGTGACTCCCTCTCTCTCTGACCCTCCCCTGCTTACGCTGTCTCTCTCTCTCTCTCTCTCTCTCTCTCCTAGAAATAAAAAAAATTAATAATAAAAAAAAACATTTGAATGATATTCTTGCTGGATAGGGTATTCTTGACGCAGATCTTTCCCATTCAGAACTTTGCATAAGTCATGCACTCCTCTCTGGTTGGCCAAGTTCCTTTTAGGAAATTTGCAGCTGCCTTGTGTCTTTTCTCTTGCTGACTCTCAGACGTTACTTTATCACTGTATGTTATACATTAAATTATAGTATGTCTTGGTTTGGCCTGCTTTTGTTTATTTTTATGAGAGTTCTCTGTGCCTCCTGGATCTAGATGTCTGTTTGCTCCCCCAGATTAGGGGAAGGTTTCAGCTTTTGTTTCTTCAAATAAATTTTCTATGCCCTTTTCTCTCTTCTTCTTCCTCTTCCTCCTCCTCCTCTTTGACTCTTGTAATGTGTATGTAATTAAGTTTGATGAAGTCACTGAATTCTCTAAATCTATTCTTCTGTTGCACAATTCTTTCTTTTGTTCAGGTTCATTACTTTACATTACTTTGTATTCTAGGTCACTAATTCATTCCTTTGCTTCCAGCCTGCAGTTCATTGCCTCAAACATGTTTCTAATCTCTTCTTTTTCACTCTTCATATCTGATTGTTTTTTAACTCTTTTATGTCTGTCATAAGGGTGTCACTAATGTCTTCTTTTTTTATTGTTTATTCATTTTTGGGAGAGAGAGATTGATACAGAGTGTGAGCAGGTAAGAGGCAGAGAGAGAGGGAGACGCAGAAACCAAAGCAGGCTCCAGGCTCTGAGCTATCAGAGCCTGTTGCATGACTCAGATTCATAAACCCACGAACCAAGAGAGCATGACCTGAGCTGAAGTCAGACACTTAACTGACTGAGCCCCCAAGGCACCCCTGGTGTCTTCTCTTTTCAGTATCAGTACTTTTATGATTATTGGTTTAAATTTTCCATCAGGCATGTTGTTTATATCTGTTTCACTTAGATCTCTGGCCTGTGGTCTTATCTTGTTCTTTCATTTGGGATGAATTCCTCCATCTTGGTATTTTGTCTAAGTCTTTACCTTCCTCTCTTCTTTTTATAAAAAAAGTTATGCATCCTTCTCCTGAAAGTAATGGCCTTATGAAGAAGAAATTATGTAGTGCCCAGGGCCTGGCACTTCAGGGAGTGTCTCAGATGTGTGCTGTTTACTCTGCTGTTGTGTTTTGGATGCTCTATACTTAAGGCTATTCATTTGCAGAGGCTATCCTTGCTTGCCGTGGGCTGTTTTTGGTCCCCTGGCCTAAACGTGATGAGTTTTAACTAAGTGTGGTCTGGTCTTGTGAAATGAGACCTGTCACCACCTCCATCAGAATTGAGGCTCTACAGTACTCTGGTAAGGAGACTTGGTGTGGACAGGAGCTTCTTCTAGTTTTCTGGGAGAGAGGCCTATTCCAGTAGGACTAAGGTAAGCCTGACTGAGAAAGGCAGTTCTACCAGAACACAGGGGTGTGGAGCTTGGTGTATGCAAGCTAGGCAGCCAGTGTCGGTGTTTTGCTGCTTCCTGTGGTGGTTCTGTGTTTATCCTTAGGAGCAGGGGAGGGAAATAGGACCAACTAGCTCCTTTGTTCCCAGAGAGAGGTCTCTGTGAATGCTTCCTCTTAGGGACATACTCCAAGAAGAGCAAAAAATCTCCCCAGTGTGTGCCCTACGCACACTTCATTTAACTGTTATCCCTACTGTCTGCACCCGAGTTCTTTGCCTGCCTTCTGTCTAGGAGCAGGGCAGTGCCCTTCTGGCTCTATACCAGCCACGCACACTATTCTTTAAAACTCAGACTTTAACAAAGCCCTGCTTGTTGCAAAGCCTTACAAAATTCATCTCCTGTCTTTTTCTAAGCCAATGGCTTTGGGGAAATGTTCTCCTTGTATGTACCCCTATAAGCTCCTCTCTCCCACTTCATGATCATGGCTCTCCCTCCCCTTCGCCCTACCCGCAACAATCCGTTTCTCCCCTAAACCATGTCTCCACTTCTTACCTTCTTCAATAAGGCCTCTTCTCTCCCTTCAGTTTTGGAGTTTGTTCTGTCAATTTTCAGGTCTATTTCTGTGGTATTTAGGATGATTTGGTATTTATCTAGTTGGGTTCTTAGAATGACAGGAGTGTGGGGTCTTCCTGCTCTGCTGCCATCTTCCTCTAAGGAGAGTAATTTTTAATTAATGTTAGAAGATTTTACAAAAGACAACACTGATCTCTATGTTCTATGTCTGATGAGACACCTCTCTATAGGACCATATTTACTTTGATGGAATCACTTTCCCTCTACTTTATTAAATTTAGAATATGCTTATATGCCTCAGGAGTAGTGTATATTAGGTAATGACAATTATGCAGAAAATGGAGGAGGTATATAAGTGAGTTAGTCAGTGAAATACATAAATTAAAGAATGTTTTTAAAGAACTCATAAAACTCATCCTTCTTCTAATGGAGGAGGTATGTAAATCAGACAATGAAATACATAAATTAAATAATGTTTTTAAAGAATTCATAAAATTTGTACTTTGTATAAAATCAATCTCTCAATGGCAGCATTACTTTTTATTTTAAATGTTAAGCCTTCAGCATTTTGCCTAGAATAGCCACAGATCATTGTCTTTAAAAATACTCATTCTTACAAGTCTGACTTAAATGCCAACTTCTCCTAGATGTTATCCCTACTTTCCATTTGCCTGCCACTCTTTCCTCATGAGATTTCACCTAAATTATTTCTCTCTTTTGATACTTAGTATATTCAGCCTTAAATTATATTCATATATTTACATGTCTGCCCATATACTTGAGGGAAAGGATTTTATTTTGGTATGTTACCACTGCACCCAGTGCCTTATACACATGTTCAATCAGTATGTGTTGTGTACGGGAATATATATGTAATAAATTATATATGAATAACATTTTTATTATTGATATTTTTACTCTCATGTTTATATACTAATATTTAAATCATTTTAGTATTCTACTTGTATTTTTAGGTATTAGAAATTCTGACTTAGGCAATGTTGATTGATGGAGTATGTTAGCGTATTTTTTAATCTTGGTTATGTTTTTTGTTGCATTTAAAAAAAATTATTATCTCTACTACCACTTTAAAATTTTTGGGAGCAAGAAACCTTTTCTTTATCAATCAGAATATGGTAGTCAATGCTGTCCTAAGGAGGTGAAGGGTGTTACTAAGCACTCAAATTCATTTTCTTTCCATACTGTGCCAGTTCTGATGTTAATTCTTACAAAAGAAAAATTGTAATCTGTTTAGAAATTACTGTTTAATAGCCTGTGGTTAGAATTATATGTATATATCTAATTTCTAGGATGATTATTAAAATGTTGGTATTTAGAATATTTATCATAGTTTGAAATATAATATATTAAATATATTATATTAACTATTAAAATATGACCAGTACTGTATACATTTGTCATTGTTTCTTCTTTCTTCAGAAATTTATGAATCAGCTAGAAGGAGAAGGATTGTGTATACAGTGTTTATATTATGCAGTACTTAGTACAAGGCAACATAGGCATAAATACTGAGTGAACATTATTTGATGGTGACAAATAATTTTATTATACATTTTTTTCAAAATTATAATTATGTTGTAAACAGAAGACATTTGTAAGAGTATATACTGGAATGCATAGAGTTGTTAATTAAATAAGATGCTGCTTTTTATTTTAATACCTTATGTTTTTTGTTTTAGCTTATCTATTTCAGGCAAGGACATGAAGCTTATGTGCGGGCTGTAAGGAAGTCAAAAATATACAGCCTTAATTTACAAAAACAGCCATGGAATAAAATGGATCTCAGGGTAAGTTTGCCAAATTCATAAGCTATGCAAAGTAGCTTTGGAATTAAGTTACTTGCCTATATGCTTTTTCTCAGTTTCATACTTATTTCACTATTGACTGTGCGTCTAAGATAAGGTGATGTACCATACTCTTGTACAACAGTTATGGGTCACATTTTATGTTTCCTGAAATTTGTATGCCACTTGCTGTCTTGATTATTTGACCTGATTTTTTTCAAGCTTCAAGTCATCTAGTTTATACCATTCTATATTTGGAGCAAAACATTAGTTTCTTGGTGTGGTTATTTTCTTGAGCAGTTTTGTTCATTCTGGAGGCTCTATAAACTGACTTTGTGTGTGGACTACAGACACCCTTAAGTTTCGAGTGGCTTTAAGTAAATATCATAAATATCATAAATCCCAAGAAATTCAGAACTTTGTGGTGCTTTATGGATTATCTATTTTGATATAGTACCTATATAGCTACATGATATTGAGTTAAATAGGTATGTTTAATTTTTAGAGGTTTTTATGACTATGAATACATATTCATTCATTTTTTCATACATATATAGATACATGCAAACAAACAGACATAAAGATACATACGTCATCATTTCTCGTTAGGTTTATGCATGTCGTCTTCTTTTGTTTTTCCAACTTGGGGAACAAGAGACCTAAGAGCAATTTTATAGTGGTTTTCCAGGTAAATGAAGGATTGTTGTGTGATGATGCTTAGCAGAAAGCATACGTGAATGTAAGTTTATTGAAATAAAGATTTAGACACTTGTAAAGTATTGTATTAAAGTTGTGAGGTATGAAAATATGTTATCAAACAAGCTTTACACAATCATCTCCTGGGAAATAGGGATGCTATCATCTATTCTAAATCAAGTGGAAGTTGAGTTAAACAAGTTACTATACCTATAAAACTCAGTTTTGCCATCTGTTAAGTATGACTAATAATCAGTTATGAGGGTGGTTTGTAAAATAATATTGTATTAAAATATGTAAGCCCTTTATATAGACCCATACATGTCTACCTGCATACTTACATAATTTTTTCTTAACCAGGCAGAGCATCATAATCCCCTGGGGAGTTCTTTCAAAATATGTATGACTAAGCTTGTACCTCAGACCTATTGAATTCAATTCTATAGGAGTAGGTTTTAGGAATATGAATTTTAAAAATGTTCTTAAGGGGATTTTGTTGCTTATCCTTGGTTTAGACCCCTGAAGTATACTATGACTTGATATTAAGTGTCAAGGACTATGTCTTACTGCCTTTAACATGTAGGGGAATGCTTAGTATTTGGTGAGTATTCAGATAGTTTTTTAATTGTTCAAAAATAATGAAATAATATGCAAATGTCAGGCATTTATATTGAAAGTAATAATTTATTGGTATTCTCATGAATAGGAACAAGAGTTTGTTAAGATTGTAGGAATCAAATATGAGGTTGGCCCACCTACATTATGTTGCTTGAAGCTTGCATTTCTGGACCCCATTTCAGGCAAAATGACTGGAGAATCTTTTTCCATTAAGTGAGTAGCTGTCTCTGGTTGTGTGTGTGTGTGTTTTAATCCCAATCATAGATTCTGTAGAGTGCAAGGCTTGATGGGAGAGAAAATACTATAGTACTATAGACTTTAGAGTTTTAAAGACCAGGGTTTAATGTTTAATTCTTGGTTTGTTTCTCTACATAATAGCTATATGTAAACTTCATGTGTGCGTGTGCATGTGTGTGTAGCAAACATATATGTACTGTAGTATGTTTGTGTGTGTATACAGTTAACCCTTAAACAATGTGGGGAGTTATGGGCTCTGACCCCCCACAGTTGAAAATCTGTATGTAACTTTTGACTCCAGAAAAATTTAAGTACTAATAGCCTGCTATTGAACAGAAGCCTTACTGATCACATAAACTTTTGACTAATATGACTAATAATCATGAGAGAGAGAATATATTTACAGTAACATATGTATATTTATCGAAAAAAGTCTTGGCCTGCAGGGTTCAAAACTGTATTGTTTAAGGGTCAACTGGAGATATATATATATATATATATATATATATATATATATATATATATATATATGTGAGCAAGTTACTTAACCTCTCTGAATTTATGCTTTCATCTATAAAATGTAACTGTTAATAACTGCCTCAAGATTGTTGTGATGAATTAAAAGAAAACCTTTATAAATGTGCAACAGTATGGTTGAAACATGGTAGTTGCTTTTACTTCTGTTAACAATAAAAGAAATAACTAGTCAGCGGTACATTCCTTAGAGTACATTCCTAAGGAGACGAAAGAACATCAATTCATACTTTTCTAATTATAGAGTCTTTTATATTAAGAGTCCAAACTTTAAGGACCTTCCTTGGTATCTTTATGTTATTGAAATGATAGGGTAGTAGGCAGGGGACTAACAAACAAAAGCAGATGGAGCTTATTTTTTTATTATTATTATTCCGTTCATTCATACTTTTAACCACTGTCTCACAATTTTCCTTTTATTTTTTTTAATGTTTTATTTATTTCTGCGAGAGAGACAGCATGAGCAGGGGAGGGTCAGAGAGAGAGGGAGACACAGAATCTGAAATAGGCTCCAGGCTCTGAGCTAGCTGTCAGCACAGAGCCCGATGTGGGGCTCGAACCCACGAACCATGAGATCATGACCTGAGCTGAAGTCGGACACTTAACCGACTGAGCCACCCAGGCACCCCACAGTTTTCCTTTTAGACTTAAACATTTTTTTTAAAACATACTTTACTGTCAAGTTGGTTTCCACATAACACCCAGTGCTCATCCCAGCAAGTGCCCTCCTCATGCCCATCACCCATTTTCCCCTCTCTCCCACTCCTCATCAACCCTCAGTTTGTTCTCACTATGAGAATTGAGTTCTCAGTATAAGTCTCTTGTGCTTTGTCTCCTTCCCTCTCCTTAAGTATTTTTCCCCTTCCCTTCCCCTATGGTCCTCTGTTAAGTTTCTCCTGTTCCACATATGAGTGAAAACATATAGTATCTGTCTTTCTCTGCCTGACTTTTGACTTAGCATAATACCCTCGAGTTCCATCCATGTTGCTACAAATGACCAGATTTCATTCTTTCTCATTGCCATGAACCTTTAGGCTTACAACAGTTTTTAAACTCCACTTTAAACATTTATCTCTGGATATTTAGTGTCATATGCTGTTATATTTGTTTACTGTTTCATACGTACTTTATTTTTTATACAGGTATCATGACATGCCAGATGTCATTGACTTCCTTGTGCTACATCAATTTTATAATGAAGCCAAAGAAAGGAACTGGCAGATTGGTAAGTATAAAATTCTTACTTAATAACAATTAAGTTTGAAATAGAGCAACTTTTTAATTCTAATTTAATATAAATTAGCTAGTATAACATCTAGTTGGTAGAAGCTGTTAACCAAATTAGAAAAATCAAATTAAATTTTCCTCAGTTATTTTTAGGTGATTTTATGCACAGTATGTTTAGCATATATCCTCTAAGCTTTCTGTTAATATCTAATCTACTAGAATACAAATCTGAATTAAAAAGATAATCATCAAATGTCACTTGCCCTAGTATAGAGTACTTAACACTTGGGCTCTTAAGCAGGCCATTACTGATTGTGATTTTCTTTCTTTATTTCTCTTTTTGTCTGTCACTCTGTCTTTCTCTCTCTGTCATTGTTTCTCTCTTTACCTCTGCCTCTTTCTACCCCTTTTCTCTTCCTCTCCCTTTCCCTCCTCTCCCATCTCTTCCTTTACCCCTTCACTATTTAATCTTAGGCAAGTTTTTAATCTCTCTGTGTCCCACTTCCATTATCTTTATGATGGGAATCACATCACAGCATACCTGTAAGGTGATGTGAGCAATAAATAATAGCACTTAAAATGGTACCTAAGTACTTAAAATTTATAATATGTAAATAATTGTATCAGTACTTCTGAATTCTCCTTTCTTACATGGAAGAAACATTTTTGTCTACAATAGTTTGGGTTTATAATCCTTAGCCCTTTAGAGGCAGAATAGTATGAAGAGATTTTTAAAGGCAAAAAACTGAAATCAAAAAGGAAAAGACACAACTGTAGTAACATACGCACAGTACAAGAAAAAGTATGCCTAATGATGATCATAAGTAATTGCTAAAAAGTAGATTATATGTGGTAACATTTATTTAAGAAGACATGGTCATATTTGATTTATCTTAGAAAGATTACTAGTACTTGGAAATCAACATCCTTAAAGAGAGTAAAATATAAAAGTTATTTATCTGGGAAACTCAGATTGAAACCTCTAATAATGCTAGATAGAAGGCTACTTCTATGTCCAACAAAAAGTAGCAATTTAGAGTGTGAACAAAGCTGTTACTCTCAAAAACATCCTTTTAAGAATTTCTAAAAACATTATAGGTGATAGATTCCGCAGTATAATTGATGATGCCTGGTGGTTTGGGACTGTGGAGAGTCAGCAGCCTTTTCAACCAGAGTACCCTGATAGTTCTTTCCAGTGCTACAGTGTTCAGTAAGTACAGTTACAGTGTTTTATGCGTGATTATAATACTGTAGTACTATATGGACTTTCTGACTCTACCAGGAATAATACCTTGTTACTTTGACTTAATCTTTATCTAACCTGTATCAGTAAGAAGGTAATCCTAGTACCTGTAAGGAAGGAATTTGATGATAGACCTCTTTCTCCAATATGCATGCTAAAACAAAACAGGAACTGAAGACTTATTTGTATCTCCCTTATGCCTGTATTTTCTTTTAAGTATTTCTGTTTTAGACAAGAATTGCAACTATTATTTCATGAAGAATACTGAAATTAATTCAGTGTTTAAAATAATTGTTTGGAATATATCAGTAAGTATTAGTAACCCAGTCTTTTATTTAATGGTATGAATTCTAGGCATAGGTGACTGCATTATGTTTGGATGTACTATTTGTCTACAACATTTACTTTAGTTTTTCATTAAGTACAAGCATTGTAAGATTTATAATGAATGAAGTTTTCTTCTCAAGAATGATCAATCTTTATTCTGTGAGGATTGACTTTAAGTTTCCATATTCCTGATCCCAAGGGAATAATAAAATTTTGGAGATACTGTAATACTTAAGCTGTTAGGATAAAGTGGATTGTCTCACAGAAAGAATTGATCTATTAAAATTGACTTTCTTAACCTGAAAGGAATTTTCCAAAGAGATATTTTCATTATGTACCTTGGGCTAATATTGAATACATGCTTGATGGAATTCAAATAAAAAGCCAAGTAAAACTAACTGTAAGTTTACTGCTCTCTGTATTTCATATTGGTGGACTGTATTTTCTATTTTTTTTCTTTTCTCTATTAATTAAAGGTTTATTATCTTTATATAAGTGAAATTGGACTTTAAGGAAAACTATATTGTCCTTTTCCAAATTTTACCCCCAAGAAGTCATGCAAGTTATGCTAGTATATAAAAGTAAGTGTCCTATGAATTTGATTTGTATCTTGTTATTTTTTAATAGCTGGGACAATAATGAGAGAGAAAAGATGAGCCCCTGGGATATGGAGCCAATTCCAGAAGGAAGTAAATACGCTTTTAAAAATGAATTATAATTCAGTGTCAGTAGCACAATATTGGAAACTAATCATTTCTGATTTTTCATCTTATACATAGCTGCCTTTCCAGATGAAGTTGGTGCTGGTGTTCCTGTGTCCCAGGAAGAACTGACTGCTTTGCTATACAAACCCCAGGAAGGAGAGTGGGGGGCTCATTCCAGAGATGAGGAATGTGAACGGGTTATTCAGGGCATCAACCACCTTCTCTCCCTGGGTATGGTGAATATGAAAGAATATTAGGAAGGAACAAGGAAAACCAGCAGAATTTTAAGTTCTATAAAAGGAAATAAATTTTTCACTGTATACTTTTAACCCAAGAGCCACTTTTTTTTTATAGGTAGTTTATTGTCAAGTTGGTTTCCAACAACACCCAGTGCTCATCCCAGCAAGTGTCCTCCTCCATGCCCATCACCCCCCCCCCACCCACACCCATCAGTCCTCAGCATTCAAGAGTCTCTCATGGTTTGCCTCCCTCCCTCTCCGCCACTATTCCCCCCCTTCTTATTCCCCACGGTCCTCCATTAAGTTCCTCCTAATCCCAAAAGCCACTTTTAATCAAGTGATTCTAGTCTTAATATTCTTATATATTTGGCCATTGTAATGATTGATAATTTTTTTTCTATTCTCTGGGAACTTATATAATAGTGAAGACATGGCATACAGTGGTCTTTTACTTTCTTGAGTTACTTTGGCTCTCTAGCTATTCCCTGTGCCTGACTTTGGTTGAGTTTTTTGGTAGACAGTAGATGAGTAATATTTTTTACTCACATGTCTAAGCTGTATTATCTAAAACATATCACCTGAGCTGTTTGGTATTTACCCAGAAAAGATAGATTTGAGGTTAAACACAGTTCTCCTTTTATTTGTCTCATTGAACCTGATTTGAACCAGTGTATCATGCATGATTCATAGATACTATATCCAAATAAAAAGAATAACATTTTAACAATATTTGTCTAATATTTTCATAATTGAACCATTAAAATTTTAGTAATGTAGTACATTGTCCTCCCTTATGATTTATATATGTTTTTGTTAACATGAAACATTAATGTCTTTTATAACTACCTTTTTTGATTTTGGTAATATTATAGATTTTGCCAGCCCTTTTGCTGTTCCAGTGGATCTCAGTGCCTATCCCTTGTATTGTACTGTAGTTGCTTATCCAACTGACCTCAACACCATTAGGCGGAGACTTGAAAATCGCTTTTACAGGTCTGTTTAGTTTTATTATTTACTATAAAGTTTATAGCTTTACATCTTTTGTGTTCCTTTTTGCATAATGATACAGTGATAATCATTCAGTATACCTACTTCAAAATTTCTTCTAAAGATTTGGAACACTAATTTCCCTTTATCTGATAGATTCTCAGTCTTCCAGGGTAAGGAGGATGAAATAAAGGACAGAGAGGACATTATGAGTAGCACAACTCATGTGTGAAACAAAAACTATGGTTAACCTTAATTTATTAAAGGTAGATTAAGTGGTTTGTGAATTCATCATGATTAAGGTGCTACAGAAAGTTGCAGCATGTTTGAATCCCCTGTTGAGGAATTAGGCAGCAGTTAGGTTTCATTACCAGCCCCAATATGTGTTTAGATAAAAAGCCAAGTTAATTTTTTTCTTCGTTTCAGTTTGGAGTGGAATAATTATGAGAGAGTAGTGGAAGGCAGCTTTTGGTACCTCTCTAACCCCAGAGTCCATTGTCCTAATCACGGTTATTCCAACATGAACTGGTTATAAATATAGCCAATTGGGTGTATTTTATAACATTACATATAATTTCATTTGATAATATACATCATAAAAGTAACTACATAAAATTCTTTTTCTAAAACCTGGTTTTACTTATTTTTCTTGATCTTCTAATTTCTTCCCTTGAAATTTGAACATTTTCTTGACTTTATAAAACCACTGTGTTTATACTTATATGGTTAAATCTCTATTTACCTAAAATGTCCTGGGTCATTTCTTTTTAATATGCAGTCCAGTGGTTCTCAGTGCTTGCCTATGCTTCAAATACTGTAATTGTATACCTTTATTAGTACATATCAGTTATACACATGTATTAAGTCACATACATATATTAGAACACCTTTGACATACCATGATTGAGTGCCTAGTTGTTCTATGTTGTATATCCTTAGGACAGACTTTAGATGTATCAACCAAGAGTAACGGGGTTATTTTTTCTTTCATAGGAGAATATCAGCATTAATGTGGGAAGTGCGCTACATTGAGCATAATGCTAGGACTTTCAATGAGCCAGATAGTCCTATAGTTAAAGCAGCCAAAATTGTAACTGATGTCTTACTTCGATTTATTGGGTAAGAAGCAGTTTTATCTTCCCCAGGAGCTGACATCTGATTTTAAAAATAATATATTTAAATGTATTTTGACTTCCTTGTTTCATAGGGATCAGAGCTGTACTGATATATTGGATACCTACAATAAAATTAAAGCAGAAGAAGTAAACAGCACTGATGCAGAAGAGGTGAGAATCACAGCATGATTAATAGGCATGAATTTCTTTTCTGTTTTTTGAAATACAATAAGTATTGTGTGTGTTATAACTGGCTATAAGCATTGAAGCTGATTTCTGAAAGCTGACTAATCACCTTCATATTTTTATATTCAACTCTTTAACTGTATTTAGATGGTATATACCAGAAATGTAATGGTACTAAAATTTTTAGAGACAGGTGGCCAGTCGTCCTATTTGACTCAGTGGGTTTCAGTGATGAGAAATCACCACTTGATTTTCCAGCCATAAAAACAAGACAAGCCATTAAATATTTAAAAAGAACAGTTAGTTTTTGGAAATTTTAATAGAAATTTGTTTTCTATACCATATATGTAAATTATTAAAGTATTTTAAAATTTCATGTATTAAAGTTTACATTTCTAGTAGTTTCATGGAATTGCTATTTGATTTATAGTATGGAAATTTATAACATAAGCTAATTTCTCTTAATGAAATCAAATTAGTCTTATCAGCAAACCTTCACATACTTAATTTCCCTGCCCAGACATATTCCCAATTTACATAAAGCTAGTTTTGATTGTAAGCTATGATGAAAAAAAAAAAAAAAAACAAGAAGAGGCTGAAACAATAATGTGATAATTCACTAAGTCTTTAGTGGAAAATAATTTGCCCCAACGATGAGTGATTCAAACACTCAGTGGCTATTGTATAGAGATATTTTACATGTTTATATTGTCTGTACTGTTAACATCTAGAATAGTAAATCTTCAATGTTTTTATTTTCTTTTTTTACTTTTTAGTGAGGTATAATTGACATATAATGTTATATTAGTTTCAGATGTACAACAAATGATTCTAAATGTGTGTACATTGTGAAAGAATCACCAATTAAGACTAGTCACCATCCATAGTTGTAGTTTTTTCATATAATAACTTAAAATTTATTTTCTTAACAATTTTATAATATATCCCTAAGACTTATTTATTTTGTAACTGAAGCTTTTACCTTTTAACCCACTACACCTATTTTGGCCCCCCACTCTATGCCATCTCTGGCAACTACCAGTCTGTTCTGTGTATCTATAAATAATTTTTTGATTCCACATATGAGATTATAGATGCTTTTCTCTGACTTCTGTCACTTAGCAGAATGCTAAGGCCCATCTATTTTTATCCCAAATGGAAAGTTTCCTTTTTATGGCTGAATAATATTCCATTAGGTATATATACTATTTTTTCTTTATCCTTTTACCCCTTAATGGGCACTTAACATCGTTTCTATATGTTGGCTGCTGCAAATAATCCTTCAGTGAATATATGCATATCTTTTAGAGTTAGTATTTTCATTTTCTTTGGATAAAAACCCAGAAGTGGAATTCCTAGATAGAGTAGCTCTTTTTTTAAAAAATATTTTGAGGAACCTCCATACTGTTTTACATAGGTTGCACCAATTTTCACCAACAGTCCACAAGTTTTCCTTTTTCTCCAAATCCTAACCAACACTCATTATTTCTTTTTTTCTTTTTTTTTTGATAACAGCCATTCTAACAAGTGTGAGGTGATATTATGGTTTTGATTTGCATTTCCCTGATGGTTATTGATGTTGAGCAGTGTTTCATGTACCAGTTAGTCATCTATATCTTCTTTGGGAAAATGTCTATTTAGATCCTTTGCCCATTAAAAAAAATTTTTTTTAGTATAGTTGACACACAATGTTACATTAATTTCAAACATACAACATAGTGATTCAACTTCTCTACATGTTATGCTATACTCACCACAATTTTAGCTACCATTTGTCATCATACAACTCTATTGCAATATGACTGACTTCATTTCCTATGCTGTGCCTTTTATTCCTATGACTTATTCATTCCATAACTGAAAGCCTGTATCTCGCATTCCCCTTCACCAGTTTTGCTCATCAACTTCATCCCCTTTCCCTCTGACAACCATCAGTTTGTTCTCTGTTCCAATGTTGTTTTTTACTCTTTCACGAAACTGTAATTGGTATAGGACATTGTATTATCAGAGTTAAATGCTATTTACATAATAAGGAAAACGAAAATATGCCAGTTAGTCTCCTGAAACTAATGAAAAAATGGTCATTTTTATTTCTGATAATTTATCTGTTGTGTCACATAAATGCATTTTGACTCAACATTTGATGTAGCAAGAATTACTCCTCAGAGTAGCATACTTGTGTTAGAATAGAAAACATTTATGTTCTAATCTCTTAGCAAATTGCAATTATACAGTACAGTTTTGTCAGTTATGGTCACCATGTTTTACTTTAGGTCCTTAGATACTCAGACCTTATTCATATTCTTGAAAGTCTGTACCCTTTTACCAATCTCTCCTTATTTCTCTTATCACCCAGTCCCTGGCAAACACTTTCCTATTCTATATTTTTGTGAGTTTGACTTTTTTTAAATGTTCCATGTATAATGATACCATGCAGTATTTGTTTTTCTCTGGCTTATTTCACTTAGCATAATGCCCTCAAGGTCCACCCATATTGTCACAAATGGTAGGTTTACCTTTTTTCTCAAGACTGAATAATATTCCATTTTTTGTATATATCACATCTTCTTTATCCATCTACCTGCTGACAATGCTTAGGTTGTTTCCCTGTCTTGGCTATTGTTAGTAATGCTGCATTGAACATGTGAATGCAACTTTATCTCTTTCATAATCCTGTTTTCATTTCCTTTGGATATATATCCAGAAGTGGAATTGCTGGATCATATGATAGATCTATCTTTACCTTTTTGAGGAACATCCATAATGTTTTCCATAGTGGCTATAGCAGTTTACATTCCTAACAACAGTGTTCAAGGGTTTCTTTTTCACCATATCTTTACCAACACTTGTTCTCTCTTGTCTTCTTGATGAGACTCATTCTGATACCTGAGAGATGATATCTTATTGTGGTTTTGGTTTGCATTTCCTTGATGATTAATGATATTGAGCATTTTTCACTAAGTGTTGGTCATTTGGATTTCTTATTTGTAAAAATGTCTATCCAGTTCCAATGCCCATTTTGTAATGGGGTTTTCATTTTTATTATGTAGTTGTATGGGATTTTTATATATTTTGGGTATTGGGTATTGGATACAAGATTTGCAAATACTTTCACTCAGTAGGTTGCCTTTTCATTTTGTTGATGGTTTCCTTTGATGTGCAGAAGCTTTTTAGTTGTATATAGTCCCAGTCATTTCCTTTCTTTTGCTATTTTTTATTGCCTTTGGATTTGATAAAATCCAAAAAAATTCATTGCCAAGACCAATGTCAGTGAGCTTACCCCTTGTGTCTTTTTTCCTAGGAATTTTATGATTTCATGTCTTATTACGTCCAAGTCTTTAATCCATTTTGAGTTTTATTCATTTATGCATGTATGTATGTATTTTAGTTTTAGATAATAGAATTTATTATTTTTATTTCAATTTTTTATTTAAATTCTAGTTAGTTAACATATATGGTAAAATTGATTTCAGGTATAGAATTTAATGATTCCTCTCTTACATATAATATCCAGTGCTCATCACAAGTGCTCTCCTTGATACCCCTTACCACATAGCCCATCCCCTGCCCACCTCCCTCCATTAGCCCTCAGTTTGTTCTCTAGCTTCCCTCTCTCTTTTTTCCCTTTCCCGTATGTTCATAATTTTTCTTTCTTATATTCCAAATATGAGTGAAATCATATGGTATTTGTTTCTCTCTGACTTAATTCACTTAGCATAATATACTCTAGCTCCATCCACATTGTTGCAAATGGCAAAATTTCATTCTTTTTGATGGCTGAGTAATACTCCATTGTTTATATGTATTCTACATCTTCTTTATCTGTTCATCATTTGATGGACGTTGGGCTTTTCCATAATCTGACTATTGGTGACAATGCTGCATGTCATGAGGGTGCATATGTGCCTTTGAATCTGGTTTTTTTTTGTATACTTTGGGTAAGTACCTAGTAATGCAGTTCCTGGATCATAGGGTAATTCTATTTTTAACTTTTTAAGAAACCTCCATCCTGTTTTCTGGAGTGACTTCACCACTTGGAATTCCCACCAACAGTGTAAGAGGGTTGCCCTATCTCTGCATCCTCACCAACACCCGTTTTTCTCTCTACTGTTAATTTAAGCCATTCTGACAATTATGAGCTAATATCTCATCATGGTTTCAGTGTGTATTTCCCTGATGAAGAGTGATATGGAGCAAGTTTTCACATGTCTGTTAGCCATTTATGTCTTCTTTGGAGAAATATTCACGTCTTCTGCCTATTTCTTAACTGGATTATTTATTTTTTGTGTGTTGCGTTTGATAAGTTCTTTATAAATTTTGGCTACTAACCCTTTATGGTTATGTTATTGGCAAATCTCTTCTCCCATTCCATAGGTTGTCTTTTAGTTTTGTTATTGTTTCCTTCACTGTACAGAAGCTTTTTTATCTTGATGAAGTCCCAGTAGTTCATTTTTGCTTTTGTTTCCCTTGCCTCTGGAGATGTGTCTAGTAAGAAGTTACTCTGGCCAAGGTCAAAGAGGTTACTGCCTGTGTTCTCCTATAGAATTGTGAAGATTTCCTGTTTCACATTTAGGTCTTTCATCCATTTAGAATTTATTTTTGTGTGTGTTATAAGAAAGTGATTTCATTCTTCTACATGTTGCTGTCTAGTGTTCCTAACACTATTTGTTGAAGAGACTATTTTCCACTGAATATTCTTTCCTGCTTTGTCAAAGATTAGTTGACCATAAACGTGTGGGTCCATTTCTGGGTTTTCTATTCTGTTCCATTGATCTATTTGTCTTTTTTTGTGCCAGTACCATACAAACTCTCTGGAGGACTACGGCTTTATAATATAACTTTAAGTCCAGAATTGTGATGCCTCCAACTTTGCTTTCCTTTTTTAGGATTGCTCTAGCTATTTGGGGTCTTTTGTTGTTCCATGCAAATTTTAGGATTGTTCGGGCTCTGTGAAAAAATGCTGGTGGTGTTTTGATAGGGATTGAATTAAATGTATAGACTGTTTTGAGTAGTATGGACATTTTAACAGTATTTGTTCTTTCAATTCAAGAGCATGGAATGTTTTTTCCATTTTTTTGTATCCTCCTCAATTACTTTCATAAATGTTCTATAATTTTCAGGGTACAGATCTTATTACCTCTTTGGTTATGTTTACTCTTAAGTATCTTATGGGTTTTGGTGTAATTGTAAATGGGATCAATTCCTCGACTTCTCTTTTTGCTGCTTCATTATTGGTGTATCTGAATGCAACAGATTTCTATATGTTAATTTTATAACCTGTGACTTTGCTGAATTCATATATTAGTTCCAGTAATTTTTTGGTGGAGTCTTTTGGGTTTTCTACATATAGTATCACGTTATTGCAAGTAGTGAAAGCTTGACTTCTTTTCAATTTGGATGCCTTTTATTTCTTTTTGTTGTCTGATTCCTGAGGTTGGGACATTTAGTACTATGTTAAATAACAATAGTGAGAGGACATCCCTTTTGTGTTCCTGTCCTTAGGGGGAAAGGTCATAGTTTTTCCTCATTGAGCTATGGGTCTTTGCATATGGCCTTTATGAAGCTGAGTTGTGTTCCCTCTGTCCTTACTTTGTTGATGGTTTTTATCAAGAATGGATGCTGTATTTTGTTAAATGTTCTTTCTGTATCTATTGACAGGATCATATGGTTCTTATTTCTTTTATTAATGTGTATCACATTGATTGATTTGTGAATAATGAACCATGCTGTAACCCAGGAATAAATCCCACTTGATCATGGTGAATAATTTTTTAATGTACTCTTGGATTTGATTTGCTAATATCTTCTTGAGAATTATTGCATTCATGTTCATCAGAGATATTGGCCTGTAATTCTCCTTTTTAGTGGGGTCTTTGTTGCTTTTTGGAATCAAGGTAATGCTGGACTTGTAGAAGAAATTTGGAAGCTTTCCTTCATTTCTATTTTTTGGAACATTTTGTGAGAAATAAGTATTAACTCTTCTTGAAATGTCTGGTATAATTCCCCTGGGAAGCCATCTGGCCCTGGACTTTAGTTGTTGGGAGGTTTTTTATTACTGATTCAATTTCTGTACTAATTATGGGTCTGTTCAAATTTTCAATTTCTTTCTTTTTCAGTTATAGGTAGTTTGCATGATGCTAGGAATTTTTCCATTTCTTCTATATTTCCCAGTTTGTTGGCATATAAGTTTTCATAGTATTCTCTTATAATTGTATTTATATGGTTTTGGTTGCTATCTCTCCTCTTTCATTTGTGATTTTATTTCTTTGGGTCCATTCCCTTTTCTTTTCGATAAGTCTGGCTAGAGGGTTATCAATTTTATTAATTTTTTCAAAGAAACAAATCTTAGTTCCATTGATCTGTTCTGGGTTTTTTGTTTGTTTGTTTGTTTGTTTCCATGTAATTTATTTCTGCTTTATTTCCTGTCTTCTGCTTGTTTTTGGCTTTATTTGCTGTTCTTTTTTTTAAATGTGAATTTACTTTTAAGAGAGCATGGGTAGGGGAGGGGCAGAGAGAGAGGGGTACAGAGGATCCAAAATGGGCTCTGCACTGACTGCAGTGAGCCCAACGTGGGGCTCCAACTCACAAACTGCAAGGTCATGGCCTGAGCCAAAGTCGGATGCTCAGTCAACTGAGCCACCCAGGTGCCCCTTTGCTGTTCCTTTTCTGTCTCCTTTAGGTGTAAGGTCAGATTGCATATGAGACTTTTCCTGCTTCTTGAGGTAAGAATATATTGCTATGTACTCCCTCTTAAGACCAGCTTTGCTACATCCCAAAGGTTTTGGACTGTAATGTTTTCATTTACCATTGCTTCCATGTATTTTTTTAAATTTTTCTTTAATTTTCTTGTTAATCCATAGGATGTTTAACCTTCATGCATTATGGGTTTGGTCTTTCCAAATTTTTTCTTTTGGTTGATTTAAAGTTTCATAGCTTGTGGTCTGAAAATATGCATAATATAACCTCAATATTTTTGTACTTCTTAGAGGCCTCATTTGTGACCCAATGTGTGATCTATTCTGGAGAATGTTCCATGTGCATTTGAAAAGAATGTGTATTCAGGGCACCTAGGTGGCGCTGGATAGGCAGATGGCTGGGACACAGACATGGTGAAGGCAGGATTCTGTGGGAAGCCTGGGAAGACGGAGTTAAGTGTTTGACTTCAGCTTAGGTCATGATTTGGTGGTTGGTTGGTTCAAGCCCTGCATCAGACTCTGTGCTGACAGCTCAGAGCCTGGAGCCTGCTTTGGATTCTGTGTCTCCCCCACTCTCTTTGCCACTCCTCCATTCATATTCTATCTCTCTTTCTCAAAAATAAATAAACATTAAAAAATTACAAAGGAAAGAATGTGTATTCTGCTGCATTAGGATAAAATGTTATGAATATATCTGTTAAGTCCATCTGGTCCAGTGTATTATTGAAAGCCATTGTTTCCGGGGTGCCTGGGTGGCTCAGTCAGTTAAGTGTCTGACTTCGGCTCAGGTCATGATCTCACGGTTCATGGGTTTGAGCCCCTCATCAGGCTCTGTGCTGACAGGTCAGAGCCTGGAGCCTGCTTTGGATTCTATGTCTCCCTTTCTGTCTGCTCCTCCCTTTCTCATGCTCTGTCTCTGTCTCTCAAAAATAAATAAACATTAAAAAATTAAAGAAAAACATTAATAAAAAGAAAGCCATTGTTTCCTTGTTGATTTTCTACTTAGATGATCTGTCCATTGCTGTGAGTAGCATGTTATAGCCCCCTACTATTATTGTATTATTATAAATGAGTTTCTTTATTTTTGTTATTAATTGATTCACATATTTGAGTCTTTCAAGTTGGGGGAATAAATATTTATAGTTGTTAGATCTTGTTGGATAGACTCCTGTATTATGATATAATGCCTTGCTTTGTCTCTTGTCTTTGGTTTAAAATCTAGTTTGTATGATATAAATGTGGGTACTCTGCTTTCTTTTTATGTCCATTAGCATGGTAGATGGTTCTTCATCTCCTCACTTTCAATCTGGGGATGTCTTTGCATCGAAATTAAATCTCTTGTAAGCAGTATATTCATTGGGACTTATTTTTTTTTTTTATTCATTCTGGTGGTCTTCATCTTTTGATTGAAACATTTAGTCCATTTACATTCAGAAAAATTATTGGTAGTTAAGAATTTAGTGCCATTGTATTACCTGTAAACTCACTGAGCTGGAGATTTTTTCTGTTCCTTTCTAGTCTTGTTTCTTTGGTTCTTTCGCACTCAAAGGGTCCCCCTTAATTTTTCTTGCAGGACTGGTGTAGTGGTCACAGACTCCTTTGGTTTTTGTTTGGTGAAACTCTTTTATCTCTCCTTCTCTTCTGAATGACAGCCTTACTGGATAAAGTATTCTTGGCTTCATGTTTTCCCCTTTAGTATGTTGAATATATCATGCCATTCCCCTCTGGCCTACCAAGTTTCTCTGGAGAGATTTGCTATGAACCTGATTTGTCTTCACTTATAGATTAGGAATTTCTTTTCCCTTGCTTTCAGGATTTTTCCTTATGTCTATATTTTTTAAATGTTTTATTTATTTATTTTGAGAGAAAGAACGTGTGTGTGACCAGGGGAGGGGCAGAGAGAGAGAGAGAGAGAGAGAGAGAATCCCAAGCAGGCTCTGTGCTATCAGCACAAAGGGCTCAATCCCACAAACCATGAGATTGTGCCCTGAACTGAAATCAATAATTGGAGGTTTAACCAATTGAGCCACTCAGGCACCCCTCCTTATCTCTATATTTTAAATATTTTGCTCTGATACATCTTGGTGTTGGTTGGCTTTTATTGAATTTGATGGGAGTTCTCTGTGCCTCCTGGATTTGGATGTCTATTTCCTTCCCCAGATAAGGAAAGTTTTCAGATATTATTTATCAAATAAACCTTCTGCCCCCTTTCCCCTCTCTTCTTCTGGGATTCCTATGATACAAATGTTATTATACTTTATGCAATCCCTAAATTCCCTAAGTCTATATTCGTTATCCCATATTCTTCTTTCCCTCTTCTCTTCAGCTTCATTATTTTCCATAATTTTATCTTCTATATCACTGATTTATTCCTCTGCTTTGTCCATCCTCATTTTCATTACACCCATTGATTTTGATCTCCAGTCAGTTATAGCATTTTTTATTTCAGCATAACTAGCTTTTAGTTCTTTTATCTCTGCAGTAATGGATTATCTGCTGTCTTCTATGCTTTTGTTAATCACAGCTAGTATCTTTATGATTATTATTTTAAATTATTGTTCAGGCGTATTACTTTTATCTGTTTCAGTTAAATCCCTGGCCATGACCTCTTCGTGTTCTTTCTT
This sequence comes from Hyaena hyaena, assembly GCF_003009895.1. NCBI lineage: Eukaryota > Metazoa > Chordata > Mammalia > Carnivora > Hyaenidae > Hyaena > Hyaena hyaena. Next base: position 606,941 of record NW_024081606.1, read on the forward strand.
TTGGTGTGAATTCCTCCATCTTATCATTTTGTCTAGGTCCCTGTTTTTGTGTGTGTGTTAGGAAAGTCTGTTATGTTTCCTAATTCTGGGAGTAAAGGCCTTATTAAGAAGAGGTCATATACTGTCTCCAGGGCCTGGTGCTTTAGAAAGTGTTTCAGAGTTGCACTCTGCTCTCGTGCTTTGGCTGGTCTTTCCTTCAGGTCAGTTCTCTGCAGAGTTTCTCCTTTTTGCAGTGTGGAGTGTTTGGACCTTGTCAAGTATGTGGCGTTTTAACTAGGTGTGCTTTGATTTGCTTGTTTAAATAAGCCTGATCCTGTTTTCACTGTAGCTGAAGGTTTGCAGCACTCTGATCAGTAGACTTGATAAGTGCAGGGAGTTTGTGCTCATTTTCTGGGGGAGGGGCCTGCTGGCACTGGTTCTCAGGCCACCTTGTCTTGGTAATGGTGCACCTGCAGGGCACAGTGGCACAGGGCTTGGTGTAAGCAGCTCCAGCCTCCCCTGAGGGGTGCTGTAATGCTCACTGAAGTCTGTCTCTGCTGCTGAACAGGGGAAATTGGCATTAGCTGGCTACAGAGCTGGCTGTCTCCAGAGAGGAGAGTTCATGCTCGCTGCTGTTCAGGAAGCCTTCACGGAAGAGCAAACAATCTCCCCTCTTGTGTCCCAGGCTTCCGTTAGAATCTTGCTTTCACCCTGCCTGTGTCTGAGCCATCTGCCCAGCCATCGGCAGTTTTTATCTCAGGCACACTGTCTGGGTTTCAAAACTCCGCAAATTTTTGGAACCCAGCACAGCATGGACTTGCACTGATCCTCTGGGTGAGAGTCTTGCCATGCTGTGTCTGGTGCCACTTTGTCCCAGAAAAGCAGTTGCATGACCATGCACAGGGCCCTGAATTTAAGGTGAAATGCAGCTGATAGGTTAGCAGCTTTAGCAGGTGCCCCTGCTGCCATGTTAATTATCAGTTGCTCTGTGCATTCTGCTGTCTCTTGTCTCAAGGTCAGTGCTACCTCTTCAAGAAGGGGAGCAGTTTCTCCTGGTGCAACCCAGTATATCCTCAGACCACACTGTCTGCCCTCTAGGTTCCTTCCTCCTAGGAGTACCACTAAGCCTACCAGGCATGACCCCAGTAATGGTTCGAACTTCTTAAACTTCAGATTTGAACCCTGCTACTTATAAAAATTTGTGATAATCAGCCCCTCCCCTTTTCCCAGTCAGTGGTTTTGGCGAAGAGTTTTTCTTGTACAATCCCCTACATGCTGCTTTCTCTCTTTATCTCTCTCTGTCTCTCTCTCTTCTTTATATGATCAGGCTCGCTTCCTTTCACAGCATTCGCAGTCCTTTTCTCCCCAAAATCAACTCTCTGCAGCTCCTACCTTCCACAGTGTGGCCATTTCCCCCCCCCCCCCCAGATGTGCAGTTTGTTCTCTCAGTCCTCACTGATTTCTCGGTCGTTCAGAAGGATTTGATGTTTATCTAGCTGTGTTCAAAGACAAGGCAAACATAGGGTCCCACTAGTGCTCCACCATCTGAATTCCTAATCTTGAGTTTTATATATGATATAAGATATGGATCAAGTTTCATTCTTTTGCATGTGAATTTCCAGTTCTCTCAGTACCATTTATTGAAGAGACTGTCTTTTCCCAAAGTATATTCTTGGCTCCTTTTTTTTTTATCAATTAACTGACCATACATATCAGTTTACTTCTGGGCTCTCTATTCTGTTCTTATCTGCCCTCTTATCTGTATATTTGTTTATATATATGTGTTTATTTTTTATACCAATACTATACTGTTTGTGTTTCTGTAGCTTTCTAATATAGCTTGAAATCCAGAAGTGTGAGGCCTCCAGGTTTGTATTTCTTTCTCAATATTGTGTTGTCAATTAGGAGCCTTTTTTGTGGTTCCATACAAATTTTAGGATTGTTTTCCCTGTTTCTGTGAAAAATGCTATTGGAATTTTGATAGGGATTGCACGTAATTTGTACATTGCTTTGAGCCTTATGGACATTTTAATATCAATTCTTCCAAATCATTACCACAGAGTATCTTCATTTATTTGTGTCTTCAGTTTCTTTCACCACTGTTTTATTGTTTTAGTGTGCAGACCATTCATCTCCTTGGTTAAATTTATATCTTGATATATTATTCCTTTTGATGCAGTTTTAAGTGATATTGTTTTCTTAATGTGTCTTTCTGATAGTCCTTTGTTACTTTATAGAAATGTAACTTACGGGGCGCCTGGGTGGCTTAGTTGGTTAAGCGTCCGACTTTCGCTTAGGTCATCATCTCGCGGTTCCTGGGTTTGATCCCCGCGTCGGGCTCTGTGCTGACTGCCAGCTCAGAGCCTGGAGCCTGTTTCAGAGTCTGTGTCTCCCTCTCTCTCTGACTCTCCCCTGCTCATGCTGTCTCTCTCTCCCTCTCTCTCTCTCCTAGAAATAAATAAAAAAATAAAATAAAAAAATAAAAAAGAAATGCAACTTATGTTTGTATATTGACTTAGTGTCCTGCAATTGTACTGAATTCATTTATTAGTTCTAACAGTTTTTCGGTGGACTCTTTAAGCTTTTATATATGTAATATATCATCTGTTAATGTACATAGTTTTACTTCTTTTTATGATTTGGATGTATTTTGTTTTTCTTGCCTAATTGCTATGGCAAGGACTTAAAATACTATGTCAAATATAAGTGGCTAAAGTGAGTATACTTGTTCCTGATCTGAGAAGAAAAGCTTTTAGTTTTTCACCATTGATCATGATGTTAGTTGTAGGATTGTCATAAGTGGCCTTTATTATGTTGCAGTATGTTCCCTCTACATCTATTTCATTGAGAGTTTTTATGATGAATTGGTGGTGTTCTCCTCAAAGTAGCATTCCTTGGGTTAAAATAGAAAACTACACTAAAATGTAATGCAACTTTATTTTATTGGAAAGGAGTTCCAATAGCTCATGAGCTGCTTTTATTTTCTCCTAGGCATTACCTATGTGCTTCACCACCACCAGGTGAATAATGGTGTGTGGACTTTGCCTCTTTGTATTAAAAAACTGTCCCTCAGAGGGATACTTGACTGAATCTTTAGGTTTTACTACACATTCATATTTTCGCTATAGAAAATAGATGTATTTCTTGAAACAGTAATAGATTAATCATGAGTAATTCATGATTATAATGTATTAAATAGCATGTCATATAGAATACCTTTTTTTTTTTAAATACTAACATTAGGTACAACTTTAGATACCAGTCACTATACTGTTTTGTTTTTTTTTTTTCATTTCCTATTCTGATTTACAGAGAACCCTTGTCTACTCTCTGAGTATATTTTCCAGCTTTTATCTAGCATATAGGCAAAGTTTGGAGTAATTGTCCCTTCAAACTTTGTTCTGCTTGTTGCCTGCTCCAATGTGGAAGTTAATTGTGATTGTATGTGCCATTTCTTTGTAAATGTTTATCAAATTTGTAAGACTTTGAATATAACTTAATATCTTTTCCCACTCTTTCCTTTTAATTTTAGGATACAGAAATGGTTGACTTAGATTCAGACGGTCCTGGTACTTCATCTGGAAGAATGGTGAGTGAATAAATAAACTGCTGAGAAGAAAAATTTTCAGGCTTCCTGTGTTAGGGATCCCTAAGACCAACTCCACCTATTTGGATAATTGCTAAAAGACTCACAAAACTCAGTGTGTATACTTGTGATTCATTGCTAATTGCAGTGGCACTATAAGGATATGCAACTGGACCGACCACGGTGAAATATACATAGGGAGTGTCTGGAGGAATCCATGCACAGGGTTTTTTATGCTCTCTTCCTTCTTTGAGGGCCCATACAGAGAACACTCTTCCCCTGCAATGAAAATGTAGCAAAATATATGTGATTAGAGACTCAGACCCCAAGGAATTTATTGGGAACTGGTTATGTAGACACCGTCTGACTAGCACATGCCAAGATTCCAGACTCCCAGAAAGCAGGAAAAATACAGGAACGCAGGTGTTCAGTACACATCGTAATGTTTGTAACAAACAAGAAATGGTTCAAGTACCAAGTACCCAGAATCCCAACTGAAGTCCAACATTATAAGCAAGCCCTGGTAAATATAGCAGCTCCATATCTGTTAACTCTGTTCTGTACACTTCCCCTCCATGGGAGTTAAACAAAATACTTCTTTTATATAAGGAAAATTTCCTTTGAAATACTGAAGGAAATCATATGAAAAGCATCAAATGGTAAGGGCTAGAATGACAACAAAGGATATAAGTAGATAAATAGATAGTTATTATAGATAGATACACATATATAACTAATAAATACATAATATATAAATACATACATAAAATGTATTATGCGTATGTTTCAATTTTGAGAAAATTATGATGCCATTGTCAAGTAGAATTAATTACCAGTAAATATTAAGGCATTAAGATTATTAACCTTGTAAAGGAAAAAAATGTTCCACTCTGTTTTATTTGTAGTTCAAGTTTTCTTAAAATGAAAATTTAGGATACTAGAATTCTTTCTATTCTATGAATATGCTATCTGGTTTTTATTTTTTATATTTTTGTCAGGGAGAATGTTGTCTAATCTAAACTAAGAAACTTAAATAGCAACTGCTCTGTTACAAAGATATATTAACATTAGGAAGACAGGAGAAAATCCATGAAGATTTAAGGAAAGAGCTTTAGATATAATTCTATATAAATCTACAGGTCAAATGTCGTGGCAGAAGACCGTCTTTAAAGTATAATCCTGATGCTTGGAGAAAACAATGCAAAGAGCTGTTGAGCCTCATTTATGAACGTGAAGACTCAGAGCCATTTCGACATCCAGCTGATCATCTTTCTTACCCAGTAAACATAAACTTGTTTAAATAATTGCCAATATGTAATTTCCCATAAATATACATGCTAAAATCTAGTTAAAAGTCAATTTTTCCCTTTTTTTCTTTCTTCCTTCTCTTCTTCCCTTCCTCCACCCCCTTTCCTCTCTTCCTTCCTCTTCCTTCCTCTTTTGTATATCTTTAAATTGTAAAAGTAGGTAATGATGTTAATCATGACTTTAAACTTCCTGTCATGTACTTTGTGTGTAAATTTGTGTGTAAACCAAATTTGAATCTAAATATCTTTGCGATATTCTTTTATTTTGGATATTTGTTTAATAAATTTCACTAACTTCTAATACACTTCTACTCATTGGAGACCCTTGGTAACATATGTCAGCCCTGTTTAAATTATAGTAAATGTGTTATCCAAAAGATAACTTAGAATAACCAATATATACCATGTTTCTTTTCATCAAAGATAAAAACATAAGAACTTAGATTATAGGATTCCTTTTTTAAAGGAGTATATCTGTTTATGTGTTGAATAACCTTTTACCATAGATAGCAAATCTATTTTAACATATTCAGAAAAATGGTATAGCGGTGTATCAGAAATGCATCAGACCATCCTCTGAAATTAGTAAACATAAATATTTTCTGCAGACACGTTCAGTTGAGAAGAATATTCAAACAAGAAACAAAATTATATTCAACAAAGCTTGTTTTGTTTGTAGGAAGTTTGTGTAGAATAAATTAATTTTGTGTTTCTCATAGTAGAGGAGAATGATGAATGTAGAATTCCTTCATCTTAAAGTACAATCAAGAAAAACTGAATTCCTATGGATCTTTGAGCTTTAAATCATAATTGCATTGCAAGCACTGATATTTTGTTGTGGTGGTCTGGAAATACAATATATCCTCTTTACCCTAATAGGGCCATCAGGAGCAAGAGGGAGAATCCTCAGAGTCAGTTGTTCCCGAAAGACAGCAAGATCCATCTCTTTCTGAGGTAGACGTAGTTGTCTCTCTCTCTTTTTTTTTAATTTTTATTTTATTTATTTACTTATTTTTGTTACAAATAGTTTATTGTCAAATTGGTTTCCATATAACACCCAGTGCTCATCCCCACAAGTGCCCTCCACCATGCCCATCTCTGCCCCCCCCCCCACCCATCAGTCCTCAGTTTTTGTCAGCATTCAAGAGTCTCTCATGGTTTGCCTCTCTCCCCCCCCACCATTTCCCCCCTTCTTCTCCCCCATGGTCCTCAGTTAAATTCCTCCTAATCCTCCTATACGTGCAAACAAGCAAGAAGATGTGGTTTATCTACACCATGGAATACTACATGGTAACGAGAAACAATGAAATCTGGCCATGTGTAGACGTAGTTGTCTCTTAAAAGACATATAGTATTTTTGCATTGTTTTACTTTTTAAAATTTCCATACTGTAAATGAAGCTTTTATAATTTGTAAAGCTGTTTTCCAACTCTTCTCACTGTCTTTTTATCTTTGATTTTTTTTGGTTATTTATATTTTGTTTTTAAAATCAACATGTGTTTTCTTTGTGGCATCTGCATACATGTTTGTTTCAATAGATCTAGAGTTACTGTAGCAGAGTAGAAAACATCAATTACATGATATAATTATATCTGTATTACAGCTGATTGTACCCACTTGGACTTCATTCAGCAAACTTATTGGGTCTTTTGAGCTTTGGTCACATTAACAAGTTCCAACATTTTTCCTCTATGATGATCTTTGTTTCTTAAGCTGTGTTGTGTTGGAATATACTTTGTTAGGATTTAAGCAAAAAAAAAAAATTTAAGATAGATTAAGAACAATCATGGTTTCTTACACTTGGAAAAGTATTTTCTCTTTTTTATAATACTTTTCCTCTGCCCATTCTCCTGGGTTTTTGGCTTCGTCTTTGAAAGAAATGTGGTTTTACTTAATAATTCCAAATAGGATAAGGGATACTAATACTTTTTTTTTTAAATGTTTTATTTATTTCTAGGAGAGAGAGAGAGAGACAGCGTGAGCAGGGAAGGGTCAGAGAGAGAGGGAGTCACAGACTGAAACAGGCTCCAGGCTCTGAGCTGGCAGTCAGCACAGAGCCCGACGAGGGGCCGGAACCCACGAACTGCGAGATCATGACCTAAGCAAAAGTCGGACGCTTAACTGACTAAGCCACCCAGGCGCCCCATGGGGGATACTAATACTTAACTATTGTTTTCATTCCAAAACATTTCTTTTTTGATGGTTGTGTTATATATAAATTTTACATGTTATTCCATATGATAACTGTAGGCATATCCTAACTAGACTTGACAGATTTAGGCTAAAATAGTCTTCTCCCTCACCTAATCAAAATCAAACTAATTCTGAATTTATGAGACTGCAGACCTTCAATAATGCACAAGTGTCACATTAATTAAAAAGCAAAAAGATAGGAGCTAGGCACAAACATGGCCAGTTTGACTTTGACCTTCAACTAATGACATTTTAGGTAGATCGCCCTCGTGGCTGGGAATATCTTGGAAATATGTGGCTAATTTGTGACATGGAACTATTTAATTATATGTGAATAATCCCATCTTCTACTCTCACTGAGCGCTTTGCCAGGGAATTGAAGATTGCTTCAGCCTTTGAGCAAGAAATGGAATTCCATATTATGGACTCAGTAGGGATAAAGCCATTGGCTGTGCATTTTCTCTTCTGTCTCTTGAGAGAATCATATGGTTATCACTGTAAGGGTGAAGGCTGAGACCCTCCCAAAGACCCTTGATGTTTTACTGAGATACCAAAAAAACTCTCTTTAAATGAATAGTTTTGGTTGGGGTAGTTGGCAGATTGAAAAGCAGTGTGTTTATTTCATGGTGAATTGGTGATGCAAATCTCAGTACCATTGTATTATGTAGTATTGTTACCCATACTGTGTATTTAATAACACATTCTTCTTTGTAGGATAATCCTGATGTTATAGACACTCCTATGGACTTCAGCACTGTGAAAGAAACTTTGGAAGCAGGAAATTATGGTAGTCCTCTGGAATTTTATAAGGACGTTCGCCAAATATTCAGCAACTCCAAAGCTTATACCTCTAATAAAAAGTCAAGGGTATGAAAAAATGATATTAGGTAGATTAATTATCTAAGTGGTTACTAAATTATATATGTATCAACTAGTTTTCTTTTACCAGTTTTAAAATTGCTAAAGAAGTATGTATTACAATTCTGACATAGTTATTGAAGTTTCATTCTCTGTATCTTCTCTGAAGCAAGTTTATTAGCTGTGCTAAAGAAAGATACATTTAGCATAATCATTTTGACATTAAGTACTTCTTTTCTTCCTACCTGACTCTTCATTACTCTTTATTCATATTTCTATCTTTCAGAGAGACGTCAAAAAAGGAGTAGTAATTTAAGTTCCCTTTAATATGTCCAATTATAATTTGATAAATAAAAGTGGTTGATAGTATGTATATGAGATATTTGGATTAGCTCTGGGTATTTATGTTTCCTTTATTATAGCAAATAATGAACCATGTTGGGAAGTGGTAACTGTTTATTCATACTCACATTTAATACCTTCCCTGTTTTGTCAGAACTTAAATATCTTAAGAACAAAAAAGTAGTAATAATTTTTGGTTTTTATAATCACAGGGATCTGATTAACTTTTAAATCAGTTGTGCACTAAGTATATATTTGGCCACTTTCACTTCATATAAAAATGAATTTTCAGTAATTTCTGCAGGTATAATTTTTCCGCAATTGGTGTATTTCCTCCTTATACACTTACATATGTTTATATATTCTTTAAAACTGTAGGTTTTATATTTTGAAGCCTTTTTTCAGCTTATATATTATGAACATTTTCCCTTGTCATTATGACTTGTTGAAAATAGGAGTTTTAGTGTCTCCTATACTTTTCTACTATATGGTTGTTTTATGTTATTTAACCAGTGTTCTGGTGCTAGAGATTTAGATGGTTTCTAGTTTTTAACTTTATATGAATAATGCTGTGGCATTTTTAACATCCCTGAACATAATTATTTTGTGTGTGCAATTCACTGGTATTTACTTAGAATAAATTCCCAGAAGCAAAATTGTTAGTGTAAGGATAGGTATATTTAATTTTGGTTATATAATGCAAATTGCTGTTTTAGAATGTTGTTCCAATTAAAATCCTCACTGGAAGTGTGTGAGAATCTTTTTTCTACCCTTCTTAACGTTGGATATAATCTTTTAAAAATCTTTGTTAAGTTTTAGGTGAAAATGGCATCTTATTTTAAATTTTTAGGAAGAGTATGAAATAGCACATACATTTTGTCTGAAAGGATAATGCTGATATTGGCCCAGCCATGTTTATGCTCTTTATTTTTATATCATTAAAGTAGTTGGTTTCTACCTTTCAGATCTATAGCATGACACTGCGATTATCTGCCTTATTTGAAAATCATATTAAAAATATCATCTCTGAATATAAGTCAGGAATCCAGAGTCAGAAGAGGAGAAGGCCACGGTACAGGAAACGTCTAAGAAGCAGCAGCAGTTCGTTGTCTAGTAGCAGAGCTCCTAGGTATATTACACTGATGTAGCATTTTATGTTTTCAAGGCATTTGTGTATATTACCTCATCTCTTGAAGTTTATTGAATAGGTTGAGAAGATCCAAAGATCCAAACGATTTTTTTACGAACTCTTTGACTTGTGTAAAGTTGGAGTTGGTAACCCAAAGCTTTCTTTGTGTGGGTTTTACTTTTGCCAAAAGCTGATATTTTTTATTTTAATGATTGAAATTTAACTTTGTCATATTACCAATTTGAAACATTTCACTTAAATTATAGGGCATTTCTTTGGTCAGCTTAAGCATTTTGTATCATACTGTCTATCTTCATATATCGCTAATAGAAAAAAATGTTCATTGTTCTATATTTTTAATTGTAGTCCAAAAGGGAAACAGAAACAAATGAAGTTGCAGCCTAAAAATGACCAGAATACCTCAGTGTCTTATGCCAGGACTAGCTCTCCTTTCTCGTCTCCTGGTAAATATGTCTATTGTTTTTGGTGTTCTGTATTTAGTTTAATACTGATACTAAGAATTTAGAAGAGATTTAAAAAAAAGGGGGGGGCCGCCTGGGTGGCTTAGTCGGTTAAGCGTCCGACTTTCGCTTAGGTCATGATCTCGCGGTTCGTGGGTTCGAGCCCCGTGTCGGGCTCTGTGCTGACTGCCAGCTCAGAGCCTGGAGCCTGTTTCAGTCTGTGNGACTGCCAGCTCAGAGCCTGGAGCCTGTTTCAGTCTGTGACTCTCTCTCTCTCTGACCCTCCCCTGCTCACGCTCTCTCTCTCTCTCTCTCTCTCTCTCTCTCTCCTATAAATAAATAAAGAAAAAACATTAAAAAAAAGTTTAAGAATTTAGAAGAGGCAACATGGTTTATAGTGCAAAGAGCAATGGATTTGGATGTAGAAAAATTGTGTTTTGTTCTCAATTCTTCTCTTTAGCTGTGTGGCCCTGGGTAAGACATTAGTCCATTAGGATTCAATTTCTTCATTTTTAAAATGGAAGTGTTAAGACTGGATTAATTTTAAAATCTCTTAGTTTTAAAATTCTGTAGGGGCATCTGAGTGACTGAGTCAGTTAAGTGTCCAACTCTTGATTTCAGCTTGGGTCATGATCTGCAGTTCATGAGTCACAGGGCTGTACGCTGACAGCACAGAGCCTAATTGGGATTCTCTCTCTCTGCCCCGCCTCCTCTCTCCCCCTCTCTGTCTTTCTTTCTCTCTCTCTCTCTTAAAATAAATTTGACTTCCTCCTAATCCTCCTATACGTGCAAACATATGGTATTTGTCCTTCTCTGCCTGACTTAACACCCTCAAGGTCCAAGGGGGAGAAGAAGGGGGGAAATAGTGGGGGAAAGGGAGAGAGGCAAGCCATGAAAGACTCTTGAATGCGGAGAACAAACTGAGGACTGATGGATGTGGGGTGGGGGGAGATGGGCATGGAGGAGGGCACTTGTGGGGATGAGCACTGGGTGTTATATGGAAACCAACTTGACAATAAACTATTTATAAAAAAATAAATAAATAAATAAATTTAAAAAAGAAACTAAAAAAAATAAAATTCTATAACTATAATTTTTAACTCTTTACTGTGCTTAATAATCTAATGAAACATTTGTTCTCAAAATATTCATATTTCCCTCTTCAAGCAACTTGCATTTTTGATGTTGGAATAAAATGACAATGAGAGTTTTAAAAACAGCCTGTTTAATTTTCCTAAAAACATGATACTTATAGTAATATCTTTATACTTATATTAATATTACAATATTTTTAAATATAAGTTTCAGATGCTGCTGACGGCCTTTCATTATATTTACTTGATGATGAACTGGATGGGCCATTTTCTTCATCGAGCTTCAGTGGTTATAGCCGAAGTGGAAATAGCCATGATCCAGGGAAAGCCAAATCATTTCGGAATAGAGTTTTAACAATTAAACAAGGTAGGAAAGAAATATGGACAGGGCATTTATTCTTTGTTCTTTTTTGATGGCAGATGAATCATTTAAAAATTGATGTATTTAGGTAGTAAAAATTTGCATGACGATTTTAATGTTGTCAAATAAATTTGAATAAAATAGGGTTTCATATCCACAACCAGGAACAGGCCATTAGATTTTGACTAACTATTCCAAAATATATTTTAGTCTTTTAAAATAAAACATGAAATGAGTAGGTAGGAAAAACTAAATGAAGAGATATTTCAAAGCAAATGCTTTTTAAAATTTGAGATACCCCTTAAAAATATAAAACTTCTCTAAAGATGATTTTGGATTTTTTCCCTTTATTACTAAGATAGTTTAATATATAAAATATATATTTTATTTTATTTTATGTAAATTTTAATGAAAGATTAAGTAGCATAGCCATTGTCATTGAATTACTAAATAACTTAAAAATCGAGTTTCTAAAGATGTATTTTATATTGGTTATGTGAAAAACATTGAAACATATGATTACTTTAAAATAATTAATGCCTTTATTTTTCCCAATTTGTATCTTTATTCTCTTCTCTGATCCTGTTGCACATTGCCTACTCATGCCACTTTCTTTTCCCCCCTTTCCCCTTAACAAGCTATTAGGAAGAATAGCTTATACTTCTTGCTTCTATTTTCTTTCTGTCTAAAAACTCCTTTATCCTTTTATAGTATGGCTTCTGACCCAACTACTCCCAAAGTTGTCCTCTCCAGAATTACTAGTTCTCTTTAGTAACCAACCACTGTTTTGTTCTTAGTCCCTGTCTCCTTAATTTTGTCTCTCATTACATACTTTTGAATACCTCCACTAGTAACTCTACTGCCTGGCTTCTGTAATGACTATCCTACATATCTTTTTCTCCTGTATTTCTATATTTTCTGTTTCTTTTCTTTGACTCTACATACCTCCTTTTTACTGTTCCCCTCTGGTGTCTTGATTTGTTTGTTGGTTGGTTGGTTTTTCTTTGTTTTTGGTCTTCTACAAATAAAGGAACCTAATAGCTACATCAATCATCCTTATGGTTAGGACTCTCCAAATTCACATATCTAGACCTAACGTTTCTTTATTCTACCAGTCTCATTTCCAAGTACTTCTTAAAGTAATTGCTTTGGGTGTTTATCATCATCTTTCTGTCTCAAGCTTACTTCTGTTTCTGCAATCACTATTTTAATTAATGCCACCGCCATCTTTCTAGTCACCCAACTTAAAATCTTAAAGTGTTCTTAGACTCTTCTCCCTCATATCGTCAGTTGCTTGGTTTTATGAATTCTACAACTCTTTAATACCACCCAAATCTCTTGTCTACAGTTTCTATTGCTATTACTTTAGTCTTTAGCCTACTATATTAGTCAGCTTAGACTGTTACAATATGATACCACAGACTGGATGGCTTAAACAGCAGATATTTATTTTTAGCAACTTTATTGAGATATCACCTATAGAAATTGTATGTAATTGTAAAGTGTACAACTTCATGTTTTGATATATGTATACATTGTGAAATGGTCACCACAATCAAACTAATCATAATATACCCATCACCTCTACGTAGTTACCCTGTGTGTGTGTTTGTGTGTGTGTGTGCGTGCACGCACGTGTGTGTGTGTGTGTGTGTGTGTGTGTGTGTGTGTGTGTTAAGAATTAAGATCTCTCCTTTTAGGGACGCCTGGGTGGCTCAATCGGTTGAGCGGCTGACTGGCGCAGGTCATGATCTCGCAGTTCGTGGGTTCGAGCCCCACGTCAGGCTCTGTCCTGACAGCTAGCTCAGAGCCTGGAGCCTGTCTCAGATTCTGTATCTCCCTCTCTCTCTGACCCTCCCCTGCTCACGCTGTTAGTCTGTCTGTCTGTCTCTCTCTCTCTCTCTCAGAAATCAATAAAACATTAAACAATTAAAAAAAAAAGATCTCTCCTTTTAGCAAATTTCAAGTGTTCAATACAGTATTATTAACTATAATCACCAGGCGGTACCTTAGACACCCAGAACTTACTCATTCTGAATAATTGAATCTTTATACCTCCCCCAGTCCTCTCCCCCTAGCCCCTAGCCACCACCATCCTGCTCTGTCGTTCTACAGATATGACTGTTTTAGAATATATATATCTGAGAAAGTGACATTATGTAATATTTCTCTTTCTCTATCTTGCTTATTTTGCTTAGCATAATGTCCTTGAGCTCCAAACATGTTGCTGAAAATGCAAAATTTCCTTCTTTTCAAAGGCCGTGTAATATTCCATTGTGGGGTGTGAGTGTGTGTGTATGTGCATATCACTTTTTTTACATTCATCAATAGAAAAACATATATATTATTTCCATTTCTTGGCTATCGTGAATAATGCGGCAGTGAACATGGGACTACAGATATATCTTCAAGATCCTGCTTTTGGTTCCTTTGGATCCAGAAGTGGGGTTACTGAATTAAATAGTAGTTCTATCTTTATTTTTTAATGTTTGTTTATATTTTTTTGTAATTTTTTTAATGTTTTATTTAGTTCTGAGAAAGAGAGACAACGTGAGCAGGGAGGGTCAGAGAGAGAGGGAGACACAGAATCTGAAACAGGCTCCAGGCTCTGAGCTAGCTCTCAGCACAGAGCCCAATGCAGGGATCTAACCCATGAACCGTGAGGTCATGACCTGAGCCAAAGTCGAACACTTAACCGACTGAGCCACCCAGGCATCCCTGTTTATTTTTTTATTTTTTAAAATTTTTTAGAATAGATCATTGTCAAGTTGGTTTCCATATAACACCAAGTGCTCATCCCCACAAGTGCCCTCCTCCATGCCCATCACCCCTATTCCCCTCCCCCCCACCCTTATCAGTTCTCAATTTTGTTCTTAGCATTCAAGAGTCTCTCATGGTTTGCCTCCCTCCCTCGCCCCCACCATTTCCCCCCTTCTTCTCCCCCTTGTTCCTCCGTCAAGTTCCTCCTAATCCTCCTATACGTGCAAAACATATGATATTTGTCCTTCTCTGCCTGACTTATTTCGCTCAGCATAACACCCTCAAGGTCCATCCATNGTTCTCAATTTTGTTCTTAGCATTCAAGAGTCTCTCATGGTTTGCCTCCCTCCCTCGCCCCCACAATTTTTCCCTCCTTTCTCCCCCACGGTCCTTCGTTAAGTTCCTCCTAATCCTCCTATACATGCAAACATATGGTACCTGTCCTTCTCTGCCTGACTTATTTTGCTCAGCATAACACCCTCAAGGTCCATCCATGTTGCTACACATGGCCAGAATACGTTCTTTCTCATTGCCATGTAGTATTCCATTGTATAGATAAACCACATCTTCTTGATCCATTCGTCCTTTGATGGACACTTAGGCTCTTTCCATGATTTGACTATTGTGTAGAGTACTGCTATGAACATTGGGGTACATGTGCTCTTATGCATCAGCATTTCTATATCCCTTGGGTAAATTCCTAGCAGTGCTATTGCTGGGTCATAGGGGAATTCTAGTGTTAATGTTTTGAGGAACCTCCACACTGTTTTCCAGAGGGGCTGCACCAGTTTACATTCCCACCAACAGTGTAGGAGGGGGCCCGTTTCTCCACATCCTCGCCAGCATCCCAGACTTTAGCCTCTGCTGCAAAGCTGTCATCATCAAGACAGTGTGGTATTGGCACAAAAACAGACACATAGACCAATGGAACAGAATTGAGAACTCAGAAGTGGACCCAAAAGTGTACAGTCAACTAATCTTTGACAAAGCAGGAAAGAATATCCAATGTGAAAAAGACAGCCTCTTTAACAGATGGTGCTGCGAGAACTGGCCAACAACATGCAGAAGAATGAAATTAGGTCATTTTCTCACACCATACACAAAAATAAACTCAAAATGGATAAAGGACCTGAACGTGAGACAGGAAACCACCCAAACCCTAGAGGAGAAAGCAGGAAACAATCTCCTTGACCTCCACCGCAGCAATTTCTTACTTGACACATCCCAAAAGGCAAGGGAATCAAGAGCAAAAATGAACTCTTGGGACCTCATCAAGATAAAAAGCTTCTGCACAGCAAAGGAAACAATCCATAAAACTTATAGGCAACCGACGGAATGGGAAAAGACATATCAGATAATGGGCTAGTATCTAAAATCTATACTCACCAAACTCCACACCTGAAAAACAAACAATCCAGTGAAGAAATGGGCAGAAGACATGAACACACACTTATCCAAAGAAGACATCCAGATGGCCACCAGACACATGAAACGATGCTCAGTGTCCCTCCTCATCAGGGAAATACAAATCAAAACCACACTGAGATACCACCTCACGCTGGTCAGAGTGGCTAAAATGAGCAAATCAGAGGACTCTAGATGCTGGCGAGGATGTGGAGAAACACCCCTGTTTGTTTATTTATTTATTTATTTTTATTTCTAGGAGAGAGAGAGAGCGTGAGCTGGGGAGGGTCAGAGAGAGAGGGAGACACAGACTCTGAAACGGGCTGCAGGCTCTGAGCTGGCAGTCAGCACAGAACCCGATGCGGGGCTTGAACCCACGAACTGCGAGATCATGACCTAAGCGAAAGTCGGACGCTTAACCGACTTAGCCACCCAGGCGCCCCCCTGTTTATTTTTTAAAGACAGTGATAGTGCAAGCAGGGGAAGGACAGAGAAAGAGGGAGACACAGAATCCAAAGCAGGCTCCAAGCTCTCAGCTGTCAGCACAGAGCCCAACACGGGGTTCGAAACCATGAACCATGAGATCATGACCTGAACACCCAACCAGCTGAGCCACCCAGCCACCTCTCTATTTTTAATTTTTTGAGGAACCTCCATAACTATTTCCATCATGACTACCAATTTTCCATTTTCTCTACATCCTTGCCAACAATTGTTATCCCTTGTCTTTTTTTTCCAAAGACAAAGAACTTTGCCTGTAATATTTATTTCTAGAAAATGAGGTAAGTATACAAAAATACCACCAAGGGCCCATAGAGGTCAGACCTTTCCCATGCTCTGAATTTTCTCCCGCAGGGGCACTGTGCATGAGAGCTAGGAAGGATGAGGGGTTGCTGCCGATCTGTGCAGATGGAGGATGGAAGAAATAAGACACAGACATGTGGTGTTGCACTCCCAGCCACATCAGACACATTCTTTTCCTTTTTATAAAAATATTATTTTAATTCCAGTTAGTTAATATAGACTCTAGGTGTACAATATAGTGATTCAGTAATTACATACGTCACCCAGTACTCATCCTGACAAGTGCACTCCTTACTGCCCAATACATATTTAACCTATTTCCTCACCCATCTTCCCTCTGGTAACTATCAGTTTGTTTTCTATTAAGAGTCTGTTTCTTGATTTGTCTCTTTAGCTCCTTTTTCCCTTTGCTCATTTGTTTAGTTTCTTAAATTCTGCATATGAGTGAAATCATATATTTGTCTTTCTCTGATTGCTGTATTTCACTTAGCATAATACTCACTAGCTCCATTCATGTCATTGCAAACAGCAAGATTTCATTCTTTTTTATGGCTGAATTATATTCCATTCAATATATACCACATCTTCTTTATTATTTA
Organism: Hyaena hyaena; assembly: GCF_003009895.1. Classification (NCBI taxonomy): domain Eukaryota; kingdom Metazoa; phylum Chordata; class Mammalia; order Carnivora; family Hyaenidae; genus Hyaena; species Hyaena hyaena. The sequence goes on from NW_024081606.1 coordinate 623,818, forward strand.
ATACATACTTGGGCTCTTTCCATATCGTAGGGAGTGTTGAAAATATTGCTATAAACCTAGGGGTGCATGTATGCTTTTGTGTTAGTGTTTTGTATTCTTTGGGAAAATATCCAGTAGTGTGATTGCTGCATCATAAGGTAGTTCTATTGTTAACTTTTTGAGGAACCATATTGTTTGGCACAGTGGCTGCACCAGATTGCATTCCCATCAACAGTAGAATAGGGTTCCATTTTTTCCACAACTTCACCAACATCTATTTCTTGTGTTCATGCTTTTAGACATTCTGACACGTAAGAGGCAGTAACTTATTGTAGTTCTGATTTGCATTCCCCTGATGATCAGTGATATTAAGCATGTTTTCATGTATCTGTTGGTCATCTGATGTCTTCCTTAAAGAAATACCTGTTTATCTCTTCTGCTCATTTTTAATTGGATTATTTGTTTTTAGGTGTTGTATACATTCTTTATATATTTTGGATACTAAACCTTTATCACATATATCATTTGTAAATATCTTTTCCCATTAAATAGTTTTATTGTAGTTTTATTGATTGTTTTCTTTACTGCTTCTTTATTTTGATGTATTCCCAATAATTTGTTTTTGCTTTTATTATCCTTTACTCAGGAAACATAAGTAGTAAGACGTTGTTACAACCAGTGTCAGAGAGGTTACTGTCTCTGTTCTCTTCTAAGACTCTCATGGTTTCAGGTCTCACATTTAGGACTTGAATCCATTTTGAATTTATTTTTGTGTATGGTGTAAGAAAATGGTGCAGTTTCGGTTTTTTGCATGTTTATGTCCAGTTTGCTCAACACCATTTGTTGAAGAGACTGTCTTGTTCCCATTAGATATTCATTCCTACTTTGTTGAAGAATAATTGACCATAGATTTGTTGGATTATTTCTGGATTTTCTGTTCTGTTCCATTGGTGCATGTGTCTGTTTTAATGCCAGTACCATACTATTTTGATTACTAGAGTTTTGTAATATAACTTGTAAGTCTCTAATTTTGATGGCTCCAACTTTGCTTTATTTTTCAACATTACTTTGACTATTCATGGTCTTTGTGGTTCCACACAAATTTTAGGATTGTTAATTCCATTATGTTTGTTATTAACTGTTGTTTGTATTTTGGTGCCCTATGTAAGGTGTATAATAAATATTTACAATTCTTTTATCTTATTGGATTATTTCTTTATTGCCTATTGTCCTGCTTTGTCTCTTATTACAGTCTTTGTTTTAAAGTCTAGTTTGTCCGCTATAAGTATCACTACTTCAACTTTCTTTTGACATCCATTTGTGTAATAGATGTTTCTCCATCCCCTCACTTGCAATCTGCATGTGCCTTTAGGTCTAAAATGAGTCTTGTTGTAGGCAGCTTATAGATGGATCTTGTTTTTTTCATCTGTTCTGTAACTCTGTGTCCTTTGATTCTGGCATTTAGTCCATTTATTTTCAAGTAACTATAGACAGATATGTATATCTATCGTGACATTTTATTGTCTTTGTCTTTTTTGTATTAATTTTTGTTTTAATTCCAGTATAATTAACATACAGTGTTATGATAGTTTTTGGTATACAATACAGTGATTCAGCAGCTGTGTACATTACTCAGTGCTAATCAGGATAACTGTACTCTTTAATCCCCTTCATCTATTTCACTCATCTCCCACCCACCTCCAGTCTAGTAACCAGTTTTTTTTTCTATAGTTAAGTGTCTCTTGTTTGTTCTCTCTCTCTCTCTTTTTCTCTTTTGCTCATTTATTTCTTAAATTCCACATGTGAGTGAAATCATATGGTATTTGACTTTCTCTGACTTATTTTGCTTATCATTATACTCTACCTTCATCCATGTTATTGTAAATGGCAAGATTTCATTATTATTTATGGCTAATATTCCATATGTATACCACATTTTCTTTATCCATTCATCTATTAATGGACATTTGGGCTCTGGGCATAAAGTGGCTCTTGTAAATAGTGCTGCAATAAACATAAGGGTGCATAGATAGATCCTTTGTGTGGTTTTTTTTTTTTAAATGTTTATTTATTTTTGAGATAGAGTGAGAGTGAGAGAGGGGCAGAGTGAGAGGGAGACACAGATTCCAAAGCAGGCTCCAGGCTCCAAGCTGTCAGCATAGAGCCTGACATGTGACTCGAACTCACAAACTGTGAGATCATAACCTGAGCTGAAGTTGACACTTAACTGATTGAGGCACCCCTGCATGAATCCCTTTGAATTAGTATTTTGGTATTCTTTGGGTAAATACCTAGTAGTGCAATTACTGGATCATAGAGTAGTTCTATTTTTAACTTTCTGAAGATATTCCATGCATTTTACACAGTGGATGCATGAGTTTGCATTCCCACCAACAGAGCAAGGGGGTTCCCCTTTCTCCACATCCTCACCAACACTTTGTTTCTTATGTTGTGGATTTTAGCCATTTTGACAGGTGTGAGGTGATATCCCATTGACGTTTTGATTTGCATTTTCCTGATGATTTGAGATGTTGAGTACTTTTTCTTATACTTAAAACAAACATTTATTTTCTCACAGTTCTGGAAGCTGAAAGTACAAGATCAAGGTGCCAATAGAGTGTCTAGTCAGGTTTCTCTTCCTGTTTTGCTAATATTAGGCTGCCTTCTTGGTATGTCCTCACATGAGTTTTTCACTGTATACCACAAATAGGAAGGGAAAGTGAGCATCGCTTGTCTCTTCCTCTACTTTTTTTTTTTTTACAAATACTTTATTGTCAAATTAGTTTCCACATAACACTCAGTGCTCATCCCCACAAGTGTCCTCCTCCATGCCCATCCCCCCCCCACATCCATCAGTCCTCAGTTTTTGTCAGCATTCAAGAGTCTCTCATGGTTTGCCTCTCTCCCTTTCCCCCACCATTTCCCCCCTTCTCCTCCCCCTTGTTCCTCCATCAAGTTCCTCCTAATCCTCCTATACGTGCAAACATATGATATTTATCCTTCTCTGCCTGACTTATTTCGCTCAGCATAACACCCTCAAGGTCCATCCATGTTGCTACACATGGCCAGATTTCATTGTTTCTCATTGCCATGTAGTATTCCATGGTATAGATAAACCACATCTTCTTGATCCATTCATCTGTTGATGGACACTTAGGCTCTTTCCATGTTTTAGCTATTGTGGAGAGTGCTGCTATGAACATTGGGGTACATGTGCTCCTATGCCTCAGCATTTCTGTATCCCTTGGGTAAATTCCTAGCAGTGCTATTGCTGGGTCATAAGGGAGTTCTATTGTTAGTTTCCTGAGGAACCTCCACACTGTTTTCCAGAGGGGCTGTACCAGTTTACATTCCCACCAACAGTGTAGGAGGGTGCCCGTTTCTCCACATCCTCGCCAGCATCTAGAGTTCTCTGATTTGCTCATTTTAGCCACTCTGACTGGCGTGAGGTGGTATCTCAGTGTGGTTTTGATTTGTATTTCCCTGATGAGGAGGGATGCTGAGCATCGTTTCATGTGTCTGTTGGCCATCTGGATGTCCTCTTTGGAGAAGTGTCTGTTCATGTCTTCTGCCCATTTCTTCACTGGGTTGTTTGTTTTTCGGGCGTGTAGTTTGGTGAGTTCCTTATAGATTCTGGATATTAACCCTTTATCTGATATGTCATTTGCAACTATCTTTTCCCATTCCGTTGGTTGCCTATTAATTTTCTGGGTTGTTTCCTTGGCTGTGCAGAAGCTTTTAATCTTGATGAGGTCCCAACAGTTTATTTTTGCTCTTGATTCCCTTGCTTTTGGGGATGTGTCAAGTAAGAAGTTGCTGCGGTGGAGGTCAAGGAGGTTGTTTCCTGCTTTCTCCTCTAGGGTGTTGATAGTTTCCTGTCTCACGTTCAGGTCCTTTATCCATTTTGAGTTGATTTTTGTGCATGGTGTGAGAAAATGATCTAGTTTCATTCTTCTGCATGTTGCTGTCCAGTTCTCCCAACACCATCTGTTAAAAAGGCTGTCTTTTTTCCATTGGATATTCTTTCCTGCTTTGTCAAAGATCAGTTGGCTGTATACTTTTGGGTCCACTTCTGAGTTCTCAATTCTGTTCCATTGGTCTATGTGTCTGTTTTTGTGCCAATACCATACTGTCTTGAGGATGACAGCTTTGTAGTAGAGGCTGAAGTCTGGGATGGTGATACCTCCCGTTTTGGTTTTATTTTTCAGTATTACTTTGGCTATTCGGGGTCTTTTGTGGTTCCATACAAATTTTTGGATAGTTTGTTCTAGTTTTGAGAAGTATGCTGGTGCAATTTTGATTGGAATTGCATTGAATGTGTAGAGTGCTTTAGGTAGTAATGACATCTTAACTATATTTATTCTTCCTATCCATGAGCATGGAATGTTTTTCCATTTCTTTGTGTCTTCTTCAATTTCCTTCATAAGTTTTCTATAGTTTTCATCATACAGATCTCTTGTATCCTTGGTTAGGTTTATTCCGAGGTATTTTATGGTTTTTTGTGCAATTGTGAATGGGATCAGTTTCTTGATTTCTCTTTCTGTTGCTTCATTATTGGTGTATAAAAATGCAACCGATTTCTGTACGTTGATTTTGTACCCTGCAACTTGGCTGAATTCTTGGATCAGTTCTAGTAGGCTTCTGGTGGAGTCTGTCGGGTTTTCTATGTAGAGTATCATGTCATCTGCGAAGAGTGAAAGTTTGACTTCCTCTTTGCCAATTCTGATGCCTTTGATTTCCTTTTGTTGTCTGATGGCTGATGCTAGGACTTCCAGCACTATGTTAAACAACAGTGGTGAGAGTGGACATCCCTGTCGTGTTCCTGATCTCAGGGGGAAAGCTCTCAGTTTTTCCCCGTTGAGGATGATGTTAGCTGAAGGCTTCTCATAGATGGCTTTGATGATGTTTAAGTAGGTTCCTTCTATCCCAACTTTCTCGAGAGTCTTTATTAAGAAGGGATGCTGTATTTTGTCAAATGCTTTTTCTGCATCTATTGACAGGATCATATGGTTTTTATCTTTTCTTTTATTGATATGATGGATCACATTGATTGATTTGCGAATGTTGAACCAGCCCTGTAACCCAGGAATGAATCCCACTTGATCTTGGTGGATGATTCTTTTGATATGCTGCTGGATTCGATTTGCAAGGATCTTGTTGAGAATTTTTGCATCCGTATTCATCAAGGATATTGGCCTATAGTTCTCTTTTTTTGTTGGATCTCTGTCTGGCTTGGGAATCAGAGTGATGCTGGCTTCATAAAATGAGTCCGGGAGTTTTCCTTCGACTTCTATTTTTTGGAATAGCTTGAGAAGAATTGGGATTAATTCTGTTTTAAATGTCTGGTAGAATTCCCCAGGGAAACCATCAGGTCCAGGGCTCTTATTTGTTGGGAGATTTTTGATCACTGATTCGATTTCTTCACTCGTTATGGGTCTGTTCAGGTTTTCTATTTCTTCCCGTGTGAATTTTGGTAGTGAGTGTGTGTTTAGGAATTTGTCCATTTCTTCTAAGTTGTCCAATTTGTTGGCATATAATTTTTCATAGTATTCCCTGATAATTGCTTGTATTTCTGAGGGGTTGGTTGTAATAAGTCCATTTTCATTCATAATTTTGTCTATTTGGGTGCTCTCTCTTTTCTTTTTGATAAGCCTGGCTAGAGGTTTGTCAATTTTGTTTACTTTTTCAAAAAACCAACTCTTGGTTTCATTGATCTGTTCAATTGTTTCTTTGGTCTCTATGTTGTTTATTTCTGCTCTAATTTTTACTATTTCTCTTCTTCTACTGGGTTTAGGGCGTTCTTGTTGCTCTGCCTCTAGCTCCTTTAGGTGAGCTGTTAGATTTTGGACTTGTGCTTTTTCTAATCTCTTGAAATAGGCCTGGAGAGCAATGTACTTTCCTCTTAGGACTGCCTTGGCCGCATCCCATAGATTTTGAATTGTTGTGTTTTCATTTTCATTTGTTTCCATATATTTTTTAATTTCCTCTCTAATTGCCTGATTGGCCCATTCATTCTTTAGAAGGGTGTTCTTTAACCTCCATGTTTTTGGCGGTTTTCCAGACTTCTTCCTGTAATTGATTTCAAGTTTCAAAGCATTGTGATCTGACAGTGTGCATGGTATGATCTCTATTCTTTTATATTTATTGAGGGCTGCTTTATGTCCCAGTATGTGATCTATCTTGGAGAATGTGCCATGCGCACTTGAGAAGAAAGTAAATTCCCTGGCCTCAGGATGTAAAGTTCTAAATATATCCGTCAGATCCATCTGGTCCAATGTGTCTTTCAAGTCCATTATTTCTTTAGTGATTTTCTGTCTGGTTGACCTATCCATTGCTGTAAGCGGAGTATTAAAGTCCCCTGCTATTAGCACATTCTTATCTATAAGCTTGTTTCTGTTTGTGATTAATTGTTTTAGATATTTAGGTGCTCCCATATTCGGTGCGTAGACATTTATGATTGTTAGTTCTTCCTGATGGATGGACCCTGTAATTATTATGTAGTGCCCTTCTTCATCTCTTGTGATTGTCTTTAATTTAAAGTCCAGTTTGTCTGATATAAGTATCGCTACTCCGGCTTTCTTTTGATTTCCTGTAGCATGATATATATTTCTCCATCCCCTTACTTTTAATCTGAAGGTATCTTCCCGTCTAAAATGAGTTTCTTGTAGACAGCATATTGATGGATTTTGTTTCTTAATCCATTCTGCTACCCTATGTCTTTTGATTGGAGCATTCAGCCCATTTACATTCAGTGTTATTATTGAAATATGTGGGTTTAGAGTCTTTGTATCTTTTGTAGGGTTCATGTTTGTGGTGGTGTCTCTGGTATCTTTGTTCCTTGCAACCTTTCCTTCAGAGCATCCCCCTCAGGATTTCTTGTAGGGCTGGCTTCGTGGTGACAAATTCTTTCAATTTCTGTTTATTTGGAAAGGTTTTTATCTCTCCTTCTATTTTGAATGACAGGCTTGCTGGATAGAGGATTCTTGGCTGCATATTTTTACTGTTCATCACATTGAAGATTTCCTGCCATTCCTTTCTAGCCTGCCAAGTTTCAGTAGATAGGTCTGTCACCACTCTGATAGGTTTCCCTTTGTATGTTAGGGCCCTTTTCTCCCTAGCTGCTTTCAAAATTCTCTCTTTGTCCTTGTATTTGGCCATTTTCACTATGATATGTCGTGCAGAAGATCGATTCAGGTTACGTCTGAGGGGAGTCCTCTGAGCCTCTTGTACTTCCACATTTACTTCCTTCCCCAGGTCGGGGAAGTTCTCTGCTATAATTTGTTCCAGGACTCCTTCAGCACCTTTCCCTCTCTCTTCCTCTTCTGGGATTCCTATGATACGGATATTGTTGCGTTTGACCGTATCGCTGAGCTCTCGAATTCTTCTTTCCTGTTCCTGGATCAGTTTGTCTCTTTTTTTGTCAGCTTCTTGTTTTTCTATAATGGTGTCTTCTAAATCACTTATTCTCCTTTCTGCCTCTTCAATCCGTGCATTGGAGGCCTCTAATTTATTATGGATCTCATTTATCGCATTTTTTAATTCTTCATGCCTATTTTTATTTTCCATTCTGTCTGTAGCCATAGTTTCTTTGATGTCCCCTATGTTTTTTTCAAGCCCAGCTATTAATTTTACCATTATTATTCTAAAATCTTGTTCAGTGATGCTGCTGATATCTGTTTTGAGCAGTTCATTAGCTGTCATTTCTTCTTGGAGTTTCTTTGGAGGAGAGGTCTTTCGTTTCGTCATTTTAGTTAGCTTTCCGGCTCTTGTTGGTTTTAAAGACCTATTATTCTCTCTGTTTCTATGAGCACTGCTATATCCAAGAAGGCTCTTTGACTTTCCAGGGCCTACCCTTTCAGAGAGTGTTTTTTGAATGGTATCCCCTGGTCTCTCTTGTTGGGACCTTGGTTATTTTATTTTCCTATTCGTAGTGATATTTGGGACTCTCCACCTTGTGCACTCTAGCTTGTTTCTTGAGGTAGCCCTGGAAAAGAAAACAGACAGACAAACACACAGGGAGCAGGAGCACACAAACGCACAGGCTAATTCAACTAACATGCAAAGCGAGAGGGAAAACGAAAAAGTTAAGAGAAAAGACGGAGGAGGGAGGGCGAATAATAGGGAGTATAAAATACATAAAAGGGTCGAAAAGGGGAAAAGAAAAGGAAAAAAGAAGAAAACCGATGGACAAAGTACGGTTTAAAGCATATAACCGGATTTCCCAGCTACAGTTAAATAGCCATGTGTATGCAGTGCTGCTTGAAGAGCATAGAGAAAGAGAGAGAAGGGGGGGCGGGATGAGGCACTATTGGAAATAGAATGAACAGGCAGAAAGGATAAGAACCTTTTTTCAAAGAGGTAAAGGGTAGAATATGGTTGGATAGGTGAGAGAAGGGTGCTGGAATTATCCAGAGAAACTATATAGTCTAATTACTCCTGAGAGAAATAGCTGAAAATGTCAGTATGTCTAGAATTTACATTTACAGAATGGACTCGTGATTGTTTAAGCAAGCTGGCAACCAGAGTTAATCAGGTCTGTGTTCTGGGGAAAAAAGAGAGAAAAGAGAAAGAAGAAGAAAAAAAGAAAGAGAAAAAAAGGGAAAAAAAGAAAAAAAAAGGAAAGAAAAAAAGGGAAAAAAAAAAAGAGGGAGGAGGGCACCTCTCAGGCAGGGATGGGCGTGGCGTGATCCAGTCCCTTTTTGAAGGAAGCGGTGCTCCTCGCTTTTTTGGGCGTGTAAACTCCCGGTACCGGGGGCACAGCCGAAGTTGGTTGCACTCTTCAACTCAGGCCAGTTCCAATCTCCAAATCTCCGTCCCCGCGCTCTGCTGAAATTGCCTGAGACACAGCTTCCCAGGCAACCCCCTTGGGCAATTCCAGGCCCCCTGTGGAGCTCTGGGGGCGGAGTCAGAATCCCTGCTTCCTTCTCTGGGTCAGGCTGGCACGCATGGGCGGGGGCTTGCCCTCAGGGTTTTCTGAGCCCGAGTCCGCTGGAGTGAGGAAAACTGGGTCCCTCTATGGCTCGTCACCCGAAACACGAACTCACAGGGTAATTTCCCAGTTTTTAGTGCTTTGCTTTCCCTTCCCTCTCGAGTTCCAGCCAGCCAGGAGCGTGGGCACCCGGTGTCCGCGCGGCTCTTTCAGGGGCCCCAGCCGCCCGGGAGCTACAATGGCGGCAGGCGCGCCACCACTCTGAAGTCTAGCCTCCAGGAGCCAGCACAAAGCAGCAGTTTGTTTGCTCAGCCCCCTCCAGGACCAGTTGGTGCGAGGGGACCTGGTGTGCAGGTATTTGGCAAGTACGGTCTTTCTATGCACCGAGCGGAGGTTTTTCTCCCCCGTGTGGAGGTTTTTCTGTTTTGGACTCTCTCCTTTTCCCCTCTCACTCCCAGTAGAGGGTAGAGGGGGATCGCCTCCCACCCTGGAGTCTCCGATCCCAGCCTGATTTTATCTTCTCCGGTTCGCACTCACGTTAGAAGACTCTCTCAGTGGATTCTGCGTCCTTTTTCTCCCAATCTCTCAGGTTTTGTAAGGTTTCCAATGGCTTCAGATCTTTTCTGTGTGATGTATGGGCGCGAGTGCAAGTACGGAGCTCCTTACTTCTCCACCATCTTGCCCTCTCCATCTTGTCTCTTCCTCTTCTTATAAGGACACCAATTCTAGTGCTTTGGTGCCTACACTTACGACTTCATTTACCTTGAATCACTTCCTTAAAGGATCTATCCCAAATAAAGAAACATTGAGGGACAGGGCTTTAACATAGGTTACTTTTTTTAAGATTTTATTTAAATTCTACTTTGTTAACATAGTGTTATATTTGTTTTAGGTGTACAGCATAGCGATTCAACACTTCCATACACACCCAGTGCTCATCACAAGTTCAGTCCTTAATCCCTTTCACCTATTTGACCCAATTTATTCATCCATTGACCTCTGGTAACACGCTGTTCTTTATAGTTAAGAGTCTGTTTCTTGGATTGCCTCTCTCTTTTTCCCACCATACTCATTTATTTTGTTTCTTTTTTTTTTATTTTTTTTCATGTTTTTTCTCTTATTTCTAGGAGAGAGAGAGAGACAGCGTGAGCAGGGGAGGGTCAGAGAGAGAGGGAGTCACAGACTGAAACAGGCTCCAGGCTCAGAGCTGGCAGTCAGCACAGGGCCCGACGCGGGGCTCGAACCCACGAACCGCGAGATCATGACCTAAGCGAAAGTCCGACGCTTAACCGACTAAGCCACCCAGGCGCCCCTCATTTATTTTGTTTCTTAAATAACACATATGAGTGAAATCATATGGTATTTGTCTTTCTCTGACTTATTTCACTTAGCATAATACTTTCTAGCTCCATCCATGTCGTTGCATAAGTAACATTCCATTGTATATATATACCACATCTTCTTTACCCATTCCATTCATCACCAGATGGGAATTTGGACTGTTTCCATAATTTGGCTATTGTAGATACTGCTGCTATAAACATTGGTGTGCATGTATCCCTTTTAATTAGTATTTTGGTATTCTTTGGTAAATACTTAGTAGTGCAATTGCTGGATCATAGGTTAGTTCTGTTTTTTAACTTTTTGAGGAACCTCCATCCTGTTTTCCAGAGTGGCTGCACCACTTTGCTTTACCAATAGTGCAAAAAGGTTCCCCTTTCTCCACATACTTGCCAATACCTGTTATTTTCTGTGTTGCTGATTCTGACAAGTGTGAGGTGATAATCTCATTGTAGCTTTCATTTGTATTTTCCTGATAATGAGTGATGTTGAACATCTTCTCATGTGTCCGTTGGCCATCTATATGTCTTCTTTGGGAAAATGTCTATTCATATCTTCTGCCCATTTTTTAAATTGAATTATTCATTTTGTGGATGTTGAGTTTTAGAAGGTCTTTATATATTCTGAACACCAAACCTTTATCAGATATGTCATCTGCAAATATCTTCTCACATTCCATAGGTTGCCTTTTAGTTTTGTTGATTGTTTCCTTCTCTGTGTAGATTTTAATGATGATGAAGTCCTAGTAGTTCACTTTTGCTTTTATTTCCCTTGCTTGAGGAGACATATGTAGTAAGAAGTTGCTACTGCCAATGTAAAAAAGATTAACTACCTGTGTTCTCTGATTTTAATGATTTTAATGGTTTCCTGTCTCACATTTAGGTCTTTCATCCATATTGAATTTATTTTAATATATGGTGTAAGAAAGTGGTCCGTTTCATCTTTTGCATGTTGCTGTCCAGTTTTATTAACACCATTTGCTGAAAATACTATCTTAGTTGCATTGCATGTTCTTTCCTGCTTTGTTGAAGATGAATTCACCATATAGTTGTGGGTTCATTTCTGGGTTTTCTATTCTGTTCCATTGATCTATGTGTCTATTTTTATACCAGTACCATACTGTTTTCTTCCCTGCAGCTTTGCAATATAACTTGAATCCCAGAACTGTGATGCCTCCAGCTTTACTTCTCTTTTTCAAGGTTGCTTTGTCTATTTGGGGTCTTTTGAGGTTCCAAAGAAATTTTAGGTTGTTCTAGCTCTGTGAAAAATGCTGTTGGTGTTTTGATGGGGATTGCATTAAATGTGTAGATTGCTATGGGTAATATAGACTTTTTAATGATATTTGTTCAGATCCATGAACGTAGAATGTCTTTCCATTTCTTTGTTTCATCTTCAATTTCTTTCATGAGTGTTTTCTAGTTTTCAGAGTTCAGGTCTTTCAACTCTTTGGTTGTATTTTTCTGTTTATCATTAGTTTTGGTGCAACTGTAAATGGGATTGTTTTCTTAATTTCTCTTTCTGCTGTTTCATTATTGGTCTGTAGAAATGCAACAGATTTCTGTACATTGATTTGTATCATGTGACTTTACTGAATTCATTTATAAGCTCTAGCAGTTTTTTTGGTAGAGTCTTTCAATGTTTCTATAAAGATTATCATGCCATCTGCAAATACTGAAAGTTTTACTTCTTCCCTGCTGATATGGATGCCTTCTGTTTCTTTTTGTTGTCTGATTTCTCGGGATAGGATTTCCAGTACAATGTTAAATAACCATTGTTAGAGTGGACATCTCTGTCTTGTTCCTGACCGTAGAGGAAAAGTTCTATTTTTCCCCCATTAAGGGTGATATTAGCTGTGGGTTTTACATATATGGCCTTCATTATGTTGAGATATGTTCCCTCTAAACCTATTTTGTTGAGCCTTTTTATCATTAATGGATGTTGTACATTGTCAAATACTATTTCTGCCTATTTTGTAATGATCATATGGTTCTTATCCTTTCTTTTATTAATGTTGTGTATCACACTGATTGATTTGCAAATATTGAAATACCCTTGTCACCCCAGAATAAATCCTACTTGATCATGGTGAATGATTTTTTTAATTTATTGTTGGATTCAGTTTATTACTGTTATGTTGAGAATTTTTGTGTTCATATTCGTCATCAATATTGGCCTAATATTCTCTTTTTTAGTAGAGTCTTCATCTGATTTTGGAATCCAGGTAATGCTGGTCTCATATAATGAATTTGGATATTTTCTGTCCTTTTTATTTTTGGAATAGATTGAGAAGTATGGGTATTAACTCTTCTGTAAATGTTTCATAGAAATCGCCTGTGAATCTATGCATCCATCTGGCCCTGGACTTTTGTTTGTTGGGAGATTTTTGATTACTGACTCAGGTTCTCTGCTGGTTATCAGTCTCTTCAAGTTTTCTATTTCATTCTGTCTCAGTTTTGGTAGTTTATATGTTTCTAAGAATTTACCCATTTCTTCCAGATTGTCCAATTTGTTGGCATATTTTTTTCATAATATTCTCTTATAATTCTGTTTCTGTGGTGTTGATCATTATTTTTCCACTCTTTTTTGTGATTTTATTTCTTTGGGTCCTTTCTCTTTCTTTTTGGTAAGTCTGACTAGAGGTTTATCAGTTTATTAATTTTATCGGAGAACCAGCTTCTGGCTTCATTGATCTGTTTTACTGTTTTCATTGTTCCTGTGTAATTTATTTCTGCTCTAAGATTTATTATTTCCTTCCTTCTTCTGGCTTTAAGTTTCATTTGTTGTTTTTCTAGCTCTTTTAGGTGTAAGATTAGGTTGTTTATTGGAGGCATTTCTTGCTTCTTGAGTAGGCTTGTAGTGCAGTATACTTCCCTCTCAGGACCTCTTTTGTTTTCTACATCCCAAATGTTTTGGACTTTTGTGTTTTCATGTTCATTTGTTGCCATATATTTTTCCATTTCTTTGATTTCCTGGTCGACCCATTCATTGTTTAGTAGCATGTTGTTTAAGCTCTATGTATTTGTGGTCATTCCAATTTTTTTGTTACTGTTTACTTCTGGTTTCATAGTGTTGTGGTCAAAATAGATGCACAGCATGATGTCAGTATTTTTTTATTTTTTGAGGCCTGATTTATGACCTAGGATGTGATCTGTTCTTGAGAAATGTCCATGTGCACTTGAAAAGAATGCAAATGGTTCTGTTTTAGGATGGAATGTTCTAAATATATTTGATAATTCCATCTGATCCAGTGTAGCACTCAAAACCATTGTCTCCTTGATTTTCATTAGATGCTCTGCCCATCAATGTTAGTGAATTGTTAATGTCCCCTTCTATTGTGTTATTATTAATTTGTTCCTTTATGTTTGTTATTAATTATTTTATATATTTGGTTGATCCGATGTTGGGTGCTTAAATATTTATAATTGTGAGGTCTTCTTGTATTTTCTCCTTTATTATGATAAGTGACCTTCTTTATCCCATATTACAATCTTTGTTTTAAAGTCTAATTTGTCCAATAAATATATTGCTACTATGGCTTTCTGTTGACCTGTGTTTGTGTGATAAATGTTTCCCCATCTCCTCACTTTGAATCTGCAGGTGTCTTTATGTCTAAAATGAGTATGTCATGGGCAGTATATAGATGGGTCTTTTTTTTTTTTAATCCATTTTGACACTATGTCTTTTGATTGGAATGTTTAGTCCATTTACATTCAGAGTAATTATTGATAGATATGTATTTAGTGATGTTTTATTACTTGTTTTGTCATTGTATCTGGAGATTTTCTCTGTTCCTTTCTTGTCTTTCTCACTGTTGGTCCTTCACTCAAAGTTCCCCTTAATATTTCTTACAGGGCTGGTTTAGTGGTCAGGAACTGCTTCACTTTTTGTTTGTTTGAGAAACTCTTTTATCTCTCCTATTCTGAATGACAACCTTGCTGGATAGAGTGTTTATAGCTGCGGATTTTTCCCATCCAGCACGATGAATATATCATGCCACTCCCTTCTGGCTTGCCAAGTTTATGTTGAGAAATCTGCAGCTAGCCTTCTGGTTCTTCCCTTGTAACTTAAGGACTTATTTTGTCTTGCTGCTTTTAAGGGTTTTTATTTATCACTATATTTTGCCAGTATAATTATAATATATCCTGATATTGTTCTGCATTTGTTGATTTTGATGGGAATTTTCTGTGCCTCCCATATTTGGATGTCTGTTTCCTTTCAGATTAGGTAACTTTTCTGCTGTTTTTCTGTCCCCTTTTCTCTCTCTTCTTCTTCTGGGACTCCTATAATACAAATGCTTTTACATTTGATGGAATCATTAAGTCCTCTAAATTTATTTTTGTGTTCCCTAATTTTTCTTTCTCTCTTTTTTTCAGCTTCATTATTTTCCATTATTTTGTCTTCTATATCTTTTTTTTGTCTTCTATATCTCTAAATTGTTCCCCTGCTTCTTCCAGCATCCTGTTCATTGCATCAAGCCTGTTCCAATCCCATTTATAGCATTCTTCATTTCTGAATTCTTTTTAAAACTCTTTTATCTCTGTGGGTAAGGGTCTCCCTGATGTCTTCCATTCTTTTCTGAATCCCAGTGAGTATCCTTATGATTCTTGCTTTAAATTTTCCATTAAGCATGCTATTTATATCTGTTTTGCTTAGATCTATGGCCATGGCCTTATCTTGTTCCTTCATTTGGGATTAATTCCTCCATCTTTGTATTTTGTCTTAAGTCTCTGTCTTCGTCTATGCATTAGGAAAGCAGTTATGTGTCTTGCTCCTGAAAGTAATTGTTTTATGATGAGGTCATATAGTTTCCAATAGCTGGCACTTCAGGGATTCTCTTTGGTGTGTGTTGCATCTGTTTTGCTGTCATATTTTGGCTGTTCTATCCTTCAGGCCAGTTGCCTGCAGAGGCTATCCATGTTTCCAGTGTGCAGTGTTTTTTCCTTGGCCAGAATGTGGAAAGTTTTAACTTGGTATGCTCTGGTATCCTTGTTAATTGAGACCTGATACTATTTCCACTAGAACTGAAGTCCTGCAGAACTCACAGTAATACTGGTGCAGGCTTGACTGAGAAAGACAGTCTCGCCAGAGTGCTGTGGTGTGGGACTTGCTGTAAGCATGTTAGGAAGCCAGTATAGGCTCTGTGCTGCTTCCCACAGCTGGCTGTTTTATGCTGAGGAGCTGGGGAGAAAATTGGCACCTGCTAGCTCTTTTGTTCCCTGAGAGGAGTCTCTGACTGCTGCCTCTCAGTGAAAAACTCTGAGAAGAGCAAATAATCTCCTTTCTGTGTGCCCCGAGCATTTTACAGATTGCAGTTTCCAAGCTGTCTGCCTCCAGATTTTAGCCTACTTCTCTCCAGGAGCAGCACAGTGCCCAACAGGCTCTATCCAAGACAATGCTGGTGCCTTTTTTTTTTTTTTTTTCCCCACAAATAGTTTATTGTCAAGTTGGTTTCCATATAACCCCAGTGCTCATCCCCACAAGTTAACATACAGTGTAGTTTTGGTTTCAGGAGTAGAACCCAGTGATTTCTCATTTACATATAATCCCCAGTGTATGTGTCTCATCCCAATAAGTACTCTCTTTAATATCCATCACCCATTTAGTCCATCACCCCACCAACCTACCTTCCAGTAACTCTCAGTTCTCTTTATATAAGAGTCTCTTATGGTTTGCCTTCCTCTCTGTTTTTTTTTTTTTTTAACATTACATTACTTTTATTTATTTATTTATTTTGCAAATAGTTTATTGTCACGTTGGTTTCCATATAACCCCAGTGCTTATCCCCACAAGTGCCCTCCTCCATGCCCATTACCCCTCTTCCCCTCCCCCCCACACTCGTCAGTCCTCAGTTTCTTCTCAGCATACAAGAGTCTCTCATGGTTTTCCTCTCTCCCTCTCCCCCACGGTCCACTGTTAAGTTCCTCCTAGTTCTCCTATACGTGCAAACATATGGTATTTGTCCTTCTCAGCCTGACTTATTTCACTCAGCATAACACCCTCAAGGTCCATCCATGTTGCTACACATGGCCAGATTTCATTCTTTCTCATTGCCATGCAGTATTCCATCGTATAGATAAACCACATCTTCTTGATCCATCGTCTCTTGATGGACACTTGGGCTCTTTCCATGTTTTGGCTATTGTGGAGAGTGCTGCTATGAACATTAGGGTACATGTGCTCCTATGCATCAGCACTCCTATATCCCTTGGGTAAATTCCTAGCAGTGCTATTGCTGGGTCATAGGGGAGTTCTAGTGTTAATTTTTTGAGGAACCTCCACACTGTTTTCCAGAGGGGCTGCACCAGTTTACATTCCCACCAACAGTGTAGGAGGGTGCCCGTTTCTCCACATCCTCGCCAGCATCTAGAGTCCTCTGATTTGCTCATTTTAGCCGCTCTGACTGGAGTGAGGTGGTATCTCAGTGTGGTTTAGATTTCTATTTCCCTGATGAGGAGGGATGCTGAGCATCGTTTCATGTGTCTGTTGGCCACCTGGATGTCCTCTTTGAAGAAGTGTCTATTCATATCTTCTGCCCATTTCTTCACTGGATTGTTTGTTTTTCGGGTGTGGATTTTGGTGAGTTCCTTATAGATTCTGGATATTAACCCTTTATCTGATATGTTATTTGCAACTATCTTTTCCCATTCTGTCGGTTGACTATTAGTTTTATGGATTGTTTCCTTTGCCATGCAGAATCTTTTAATCTTGATGAGGTCCCAATCGTATATTTTTGTTCTTGATTCTTTTGCTTTTGAGGATGTGTCAAGTAAGAAACTGCTGCAGTGGAGGTCAAGGAGGTTGTTCCCTTCTTTCTCCCTTAGGGTGTTGATAGTTTCCTGTCTCACGTTCAGGTCCTTTATCCATTTTGAGTTTATTTTTGTGTATGGTGTGAGAAAGTGCTCTATTTTCATTCTTCTCCGTGTTGCTGGCCAGTTCTCCCAGCACCATCTATTAAAGAGGCTGTCTTTTTTCCATTGGATACTCTTTCTTGCTTTGTCAAAGATTAGTTGGCTGTATATTTTTGGGTCCAATTCTGAGTTCTCAGCTCTATTCCATTGGTCTATGTGTCTGTTTTTGTGCCAATACCATACTGTCTTGATGATGACAGCTTTGTAGTAGAGGCTTAGGTCTGGGATGGTGATGCCTCCCGTTTTGGTTTTCTTCAATATTACTTTGGCTATTCGGGGTCTTTTGTGGTTCCATACAAACTTCAGGATCGTTTGTTCTAGTTTTGAGAAGAATGCTGGTGCAATTTTGATTGGGATTGCATTGAATGTGTAGAGTGCTTTGGGTAGTAATGGCATTTTAACTATATTTATTCTTCCAATCCATGAGCATGGAATGTTTTTCCATTTCTTTGTGTCTTCTTCAGTTTCCTTCATAAGTTTTCTATAGTTTTCATCATACAGATCTCTTGTATCCTTTGTTAGGTTTATTCCTAGGTATTTTATGGTTTTTTGTGCAATTGTGAATGGGATCAGTTTCTTCATTTCTCTTCCCGTTATTTCATCGTTGGTGTATTAAAATGCAACCAATTTCTGTACGTTGATTTTGTACCCTGCAACTTGGCTGAATTCTTGGATCAGTTCGAGTAGGCTTCTGGTGGAGTCTGTCGGGTTTTCTATGTAGAGTATAATGTCGTCTGCAAAAAGTGAAAGTTTGACTTCTTCTTAGCCAATTCTGATGCCTTTGATTTCCTTTTGTTGCCTGATGGCTGATGCTAGGACTTCCAGCACTATGTTAAACAACAGTGGTGAGGAACACCACAACATCCCTGTCGTGTTCCTGATCTCAGGGGGAAAGCTCTCCGTTTTTCCCCGTTGAGGATGATGTAGCTAAGGGCTTCTCATAGATGGCTTTTATGATGTTTAGGTAAGTTCGTTCTATCCCGACTTTCTTGACGGTCTTTATTAAGATGCTGTATTTTGTCCAATGCTTTCTCTGCATCTATTGACAGGATCATATGATTTTTATCTTTTCTTTTGTTGATGTGAGGTATAACATTGATTGATTTGTGAATATTGAACCAGCCGTGTATCCTATGAATGAATCCCACTTCATCTTGGTGGATCATTCTTTTTATGTGCTGTTGGATTCGATTTGTAAGTATCTTGTTGAAGATATTTGCATCTGTATTCATCAAGGATATTGGCCTGTAGTTCTCCTTTTTTGCTGGATCTGTCTGGCTTGGGAATCAGAGTGATGCTGGCTTCATAAAATGAGTCCCGAAATTTTCCTTGGATTTCTATGTTTTGGAATAGTTTGAGAAGAATGGGTATTAATTCTGTTTTAAATGTCTGGTAGAATTCCCCAGGGAAGCTATCATGCCCAGAGCTCTTATTTGTTGGGAGACTTTTGATAACTGATTCGATTCCTCACTTGTTATGGGTCTGTTCAGGTTTTCTATCTCTTCCCGTGTGAATTTTCGTAGTGAGTGTGTGTTTAGGAATTTGTCCATTTCTTCTAAGTTGTCCAGTTTGTTAGCATATAGTTTTTCATAGTATTCCCTGATAATCACTCGTATTTCTGAGCGGTTGTTTGTAATAAGTCCATTTTCATTCATGATTTTGTCTATTTGAGTGCTCTCTCTTTTCTTTTTGAGAAGCCTGGCTAGAGGTTGGTCAATTTTGTTTATTTTTTTCAAAGAACCAACTCTTGGTTTCATTGATCTCTTCAGCTGTCTTTGGTTTCTATATTGTTTATTTCTGCCCTGATTTTTATTATTTCTCTACTCCTACTGGGTTTGGGGTGCTCTTTTTGTTCTGCCTGTAGTTCCTTTAGGTGAGCTGTTAGATTTTGCATTTGCACTTTTTCTAATTCCTTGAAATAATCCTGGTGTCCTTTAAAACTGCAGGCTTTAGAGATGTGGTGTGGTAGGGGCTTGTGCTGTTGGTCTTTTGGGGGACAGGCTGGCTCGCAGCTGTGCTGGGACTGAGGCAAGCTTAACTGAAAAACATAGTCCCACTATGCGCAGGGGTGTGGGGCTTCCCACAAAACATTTAATTAGCCAGAATTGAGGCTGCACAGCTTCCCACTGGTGGCTCTGTGGTTATGCTGAAGAGTAGGGGAGGGAAGTCGCTCTGGCAAGCTCCTTTGTTTCTGGAGAACCTTCTCTGTGAAAACTGCCTCTGAGGGAAGGCCTTCAAGGAGAATGAATAATCTCCCCTATATGTGTCCCAGGTCTTCTTTAAATCACTGTTTCCTTGCTTTGCCCCCAGGTTGTTTGCTTGCCATTTCTCCAGGGGTAAGGCAGTGCCCTCAGGGCTCTATCCCAGCCAAGCCTGCTAACCTTTAACACTTTTGGCTTTCAGCCCCTCTGGTTGCAAGAACTCTTGAAAATCAGCCCCTCTATTTTCCAAGCCAATGGTTTTGGGTAAATGTTCTCCTTTTGCATTCCCCTTTGTGCTCTACTCTTTCACGCCCTTTTCTGTGACCAAGGCTCCCTCCCCTCCGCAGCACCCATGATCCTTTTCTCTCCTAAACCACATCTGTGCACTTCCTACCTTCTTCAGTGTGGCTTCTTCTCTCCCATTATTTGTAGAGTTTGTTCTGTCAGTCTTCAAGTTGTTTTCTGAAGTATTTAGGGTGATTTGATTTTTATCTGGTTGTGTTTGTGGGTCAAGATGAGCCTAATGTCCTCCTACTCCATTACCATCTTTCTCCAGAAAACCAACATATGTTTTCTTTTTTGAAAGAGGAACATAATTGAGTCTATAATACCAAGACTATTAGACTAATCTTGTTGCTATTGTTACCATACAACCCTAGTCATTGCTCCCTCCAAGCTTTTTAGTCCACTCTCCTTTTTTTCTCCTACCTCACTAGCTATTCCTTCTCAATTATATTTGGTAGTTCTTCTCTACCTTTGATGGTTGGAATATCCCGTCTCAGTCATCAGCCACCTTCTTTTAATTTATTTGCCCTCTGAATAAGCACCCTCAGTTCTCTTGACCCTAAATGTCATCTCTTACTGAAAATTTCTAAAATTATACCTCCAACTCTGTATGAGTCTCCATTGACCTCTTGACGGTTACATTATCTGCTTTTTTATTTTTCTTTTTTTAATTCTCTTTACTTGGATCTGTAGTAGTATTTAAAACTGGAACATTGAGGGGCGCCTGGGAGGCTTAGTCGGTTAAGCGTTCGACTTTCGCTTGGGTCATGATCTCGCGGTTCGTGGGTTCGAGCCCCGCGTCGGGCTCTGTGCTGACTGCCAGCTCAGAGCCTGGAGCCTGTTTCAGTCTGTGACTCCCTCTCTCTCTGACCCTCCCCTGCTCACGCTGTCTCTCTCTCTCTCTCCTAGAAATAAAACATTAAAAAATTTTTAAAATAAATAAATAAATAAATAAAACTGGAACATTGATTTTTATTTTTACCAGACTACATAAACCTAATCCTCTTTCAGGGTTCTCCAACTTAGCAAAGTATCTCTACCATTCATCCAGTTTCTCAGGCCATAAAACCTTGCAGTTAACCTTCATACTAACTTAACTCTGTATCTGATCCATCATCAATTCCTGTCAGTTTGAGCCTTAAAAATAAAAGGTTGATTCTGATGGCTCCTAGAAGGAAATAATCCAAATCTAATCACTTCTCATCACCTCTGTTGGTATATCCATGATCATGTCTAACCTAGATGATTACAGTGTCTCCCAACCTGTCTCTGCTTCTAATCTTCTCCCTTCTATAATCTGTTCTATGTAAAGCAACTATAGTGCTCCTTTAAAAATGTAAATCGGATCCTGTCATTCTCTGGTTTTAAAACCCTTTAACACTGGCAGTTATATTACACAACTCTGTTTTTCTCTTCCACTCTAGTTACACTGGGTTTATGTTTCCTCCAATGGAATGTTCTTTTCCAGATCTCACTTCATTCAGTTCTTTTCTCAGATACTACCTCTATATGGAAGTCTTATCTAAAATACCCCCCTGTATACACTTGAGCGTTTTTTACTGCCCTCTTTTTTTTTTCTTTATAGCATGTATCATTACTTGAAATTCTATTTTTATTTACTTCATTGTCTATCAAGCTTTCCCCACTAAAATATAAATTCAAAGAGCAAGGACTTTGTCTCATTATTGCCTTATTTCAAACTTCAAGCAACATAGTAGGTAATCAGTAAATATTTGTTCACGGAGTCAATGAAATTATTTTGATACATATTCCTAGATAATTCTTTCTAGAGTTCAAGATTTCTGCCCAGCTTCATCACCACCCATCATCCCTCCATACAATCTTCCCTGGCCCCATAAAAACACAGACAAAAAATCAAAATTTTAGTATCTTCAATTTCTAACAGAGTTAAACTTACACAATACTCTCCATGATTTTACCCCCTGTGTCTTTGGGTGCTAAACATTTTTTGATAGAATGCTTATTTTACTTTTGGACCTAAGTAACCATCTTCCGTGTCAAAGCTTAACTTTAAAAAATTATTCATCTTGATTTAGATCACTCCCTTGATGGACCCATTACAAATGGTGATGGCAGAGAGCCTCGGACAGGAATCAAAAGAAAACTACTTAGTGCATCAGAAGAAGATGAAAGCATGGGAAGAGAAGAGAAAGAGAAAAAAGAAACAAAAGAGAAATCACATTTATCCTCCTCAGAAAGTGGAGAGTTAGTTTCCAGCTTAAGTTCTGAAAGTACCTGTGGTTCTGATTCTGATTCTGAATCAACCTCCAGAACAGATCAAGATTATGTAGATGGAGACCATGACTATAGCAAATTCATACAAACCAGGCCTAAAAGAAAACTCAGAAAGCAATATGCCAATGGAAAAAGAAACTGGAAGACAAGAGGCACAGGAGGAAGGGGAAGATGGGGCAGATGGGGTAGATGGAGTAGAGGAGGCCGAGGAAGAGGAGGCAGGGGACGGGGAGGTCGAGGAAGAGGTGCAACTAGAGGGAGAGGAAGAGGGAGAGGAGGAAGAGGTGCTTCTAGAGGAGCCACCAGAGCCAAACGTGCACGTATTGCAGATGATGAATTTGATACGATGTTTTCAGGACGTTTCAGTAGACTGCCTCGAATTAAAACAAGAAACCAAGGCAGGAGGACTGTTTTATATAATGATGATTCTGATAATGACAATTTTGTGTCCACCGAAGATCCTCTGAATCTTGGTACATCCAGATCAGGCAGAGTGCGTAAAATGACAGAAAAAGCCAGGGTTAGCCATCTCATGGGATGGAATTATTAACAGTTAATAAATTTAGAGTAATTTAAAAAAAATTGAATGGCCTTCTACTGCAGGGAATTTACTAGGAAATCTACAAAGCAAGTTGTGTGGGGACTTCCGCTTCCTTTCACATTGGTGCTTTTCCATTATGCCAGTATACATTTGTTTCAAGACTTTTGATCTCCACACTTCATTTGTTCAAACAAGCCTTACTCATTAGGCCTTAAATTTTAAAAAAAATCTGCCCACACACACACACACACACACACACACACACACACACCACAACACATCACAAACACACTACAGATTTACTACATTAAGGGAGCATTCAGCTTCTTAAGAGTAGCATGACATTTTTATCTCAATGGAATACCCCTCTTTTGCTTTTGTATCACAGAAGTATAGCACCTTCTTACAGAGTTTTATATAGTTTGTTTTTGCCATTTTGATTCTTGTACCCAGTAATAACTTTTGCACAATACACCAATCCTATAGGCAGCTATTAAATGTTTACAGTTTCTATATTGTAAGAACGATCTGGATTATTTTACTCTTCCCAGGCCAAACTTTCAAGAATTGTACTGAACTGAAGTATATATTTATACTACAGTTTTTTGGGGGTGGGGGATCTTGAAATGCTTTTAGTTGATTTGCCTAATTCATGTTAAAGGTGAGAAAGGGTTGGTGCCTTGTAAATATGTAGCAAATCTTTGTGGTGTGTCTTGATGTGTGCATTAACTTTATTAAAAAAGAACATTTGAGGTATCAATCTAGACGAGGTGCCAAATGCAAAAGTTTCTTGCATCCATTTTCTTTTTCCTATTATATTTTATTGCATTAATAGAACTCATGTAGTTTAAAGAATAACTTAAAAATTTGAAAAAATCCTCATCCATAAAGAATAACTTCTTTGAATAGTAGCTCAGCTACCTCTATTAACTACAACTACTGGAAACATTAAAGAAAATAGATGCTGTTATTCATTACTAAGGAAAAATAGAACAAAGTTGGTAGGAATGAATACTCCTGTGTTGTAAGCTGAGAGGTTGTTAATAATTGTATTGGCTCTCAAAATAATAGTTGTAATTAACAAACTTTCATAAGTGTAGTATGGTGTACCTTAGGCTTTTCTTAGAACATATTTCTGTAAGTAGACTTGGTCTACTGCTTATGTATCTCTGCTACCACTTACTATTTACAGCTGTGAGCGATTGGTTTTCATTTAAATTTTAAAATGTAACAAAGCAGCTAGTTTGAATTGGAATGTTTTGGCTAGCAAATATTTTGAGTCAACTTTAATAGGTTTTGCTAATACCATTCCAAAGGGTTCTTCTGTTACAATCTTTCGGAAAAGAACCTAATTACACTGCACAATGATATTTGAGTAATTATTTTATAGATTAAAAAAATCTTTAAAACCCTTATGGTCTTGTTTACAGCAGTAGAATGCACATGATTCCATGAGTAAGCTTGAGTTCCAAGATCAATTTTATTCCCCAAATTTGAGAGTTAACTAATTTGTTAAGTGCTTAGATTTTTAAGGTGAACAGGATAATACTGATCTCTGTTATTATAACAGATTTGTTACACTTAGATCAGACTTTGGGGATAAAAGAAACTTTTTAATGTATGCCTAGTAATCCCAGGATATTTCTTAAGCTAATGTGTTTGTTTCATGCTTCCAACCATTTTTTGCATCTGAAAATCCTTAAGTGCAAAGGAAGGAGTACACACATAACTTTGCTCTTTTGTTTGGGTCTGGTGGGGATTGTTCCTGTACTAACAACTTTATAAACAATTTTCACTTGCAGTAGAAATGATGTTCAGGCTTTAAGAAAGTATTGTTGTGAATTGTTAATGGCACTAACTTCTGTTACTGAACAGTAGATCAAGCTGATTTTTGTTGTTGTAGTCTTGTTTTGTTTTGGTTTTTCACTAAACCAAAAGTGCTTCTGGTTGTAACTCAGCTGACACTTTTAACCATACTATGGATTCAAAAACATTCACACTTGAAACTGTACATTTGATTTTTGCTAATTAGACTGATTTTGCATTTAGACTAAATCTGTGCCTGTGTTTTCCTAGAATCAATAACACTTTGGCTTACCCCAATCAAAGTAACATATAGTTACTTAAATTAATGGATATACTCAAACCTGTATTATGTGTATCATTTTAGTGTAAAATTTTTTGTTGACATTCTTCTATGAAGAGCTAACCTCTTCAAATGTAGAAGAATTGCCATTTGTGTGATTTTAGCTATCTCAAGCTTTATTTATAATTTATTTTGAATAATAAAAATGCCACATTTATTTCCCATATGTCAAGATTTTCTAGGTTTAGATAATTAGAATAATGAGGCTGAAGACATTTTTAAGCACATTTTATATGTAGTGAAACTGTGAAAATACTAGTGAACAGCATTTTGCTGTAATATTGATTTCAGTTATTAGGATTTAAAAGTCACCAGGGTATGTTAGATGAGCATATTTGCCATTTATTACAAAACAAACAGATATTTTCTGTTTGCATGCAAATTATTTTAATAAGTGTGAAAATAAAAGTTTGGAAGATAGTATTTTTACTTTTATATCTGAACATTTTCCCCCCAATTTATACTTTGCTTTTTTGTAATGCCGCCTCCTGTGAAGTGTTGTAATTTGTATCACACTGAATATTTTTTTTAGAGTACCTTTAAACCTAATTAATATCAGGTTCAGGCATAGCAAAGCAAGTAGGAAATGAGCTGAAAATTTTGAAGAAAAGCCTAAATCTTAAATGAGTTGCTAAGAAATAAACACATGTGTGAGACACACATATGTATAAACCTAATCCTATGCTGGATATTAATAGTCAGTGAACTATAATATTTCTCATGAATGTTAATAATCTTTCAATTCCCAGCTTTAAGATCTTAGCATGTATATCTGTTTATGAAACATAATTGTGTTTCTTCTATGTCTTTCTGTGTGTATCTCTTCCAGCAATAGGATGCTTTCCAAAACATTCAGTAGCCTGTCAGCCTAAGAACTAAATTTGTATGTGAATGTGTGTGTGTGTGTGTGTGTGTGTGTGTGCGTGTGTGCGTGTAGATTCTTTTTCCAACTTGACACACTTTGTCTCAGACATTAAAAAAGAATATTTTGTATGGAAAACAGCTATATTCACAGTCTACCAATTCTTTGCCTCTGTTTAAAGCACTTAGCCTGTCTATATATTGCTTGACCATCCATTTCATTATGCCTTATAGATAAACTAGGTTTTATCGTGTACATGTGTCCCTCTTGTTTTTTAATTTATCCTTCCTTCATTTGTTTCTTTTTCAGTTTTCCTTCCCAGAGATCAGGCTTGTGCTAGCATTCTTCATACAGCACTTTGTTTCACCCAGAGGCTCAGAAACCGAGTGAAATTCATAAATCTTATTCTGCACAACTGTGTGCTCAAATATCTAACTCAGCCTTCTAACACTTTGAGATTTGAGTGATTTATTATTTAGTTGTTTTTGTTATAATCCTATAGGTTGTCATTAGACAATAACAGTGATTGAAAAGAAAAATGTGAATGCCACTTCTTAGTTTTCATAAAAAATTTTTGATCACTTTTCAAAATTTGTACATTTGTGGTAGTGATAAACACCTTTATTATTTGCTTATATATCTCGAGAATTATTTTATGCACATTTACCAACTGGTATTAATCTTTAAAGTTAGAATTTTCACATCCACAAAAAGGAAATTTGCATCGTGTATGATTTTCAGTTTACTTTGATATCCAGCCTTTTAAACAATTACCAACATTTTGAGTTCCAAAATGAATAGTTCATTTCAGGGGGAGGGAATGGAACTTGCAACATTTAAAATTCATTGTTTTAAATATTAACCCCATCCCTAACAGTTTTGTGGTACATGAGGCTTTATGAAAATTTTAATGAAAATAGAGTAAGATCACTTTAAAGTTTGTTTTAAAAATTATTGTAAAAATATTTCATGCTTTTTTGATTTTCATTTCATAGTAAAATTTCTTTACTAAGTTTTAATTATGAAGTTTACTAAGTTTTGTTTAAATTCTAATGTAAAGTTATTTCTTTTCATGGTGCTATATTTTGTGAACTATGAGTTGCTTTCAAGTTTCTAGACATTTATTTCTTATATAGCCTTATTCTTGATTATTTGCTTTTCAATCATTCCTCTCCTCCTTACTTTTCTCTTTATTTCTTTTACTGCAATGACGACTGCACGTAATTTAGCATAATTCAACAAGAATAGCAATTTATGATTCACTGATGGGAGAAGTACAGTAGTAAGGCCCTGCAGTTTAGAGTTAAGGTGTGTTTATTTATATGTATGTCCATTTGTTATTCTTATGCCTATCTTAATTAAATCTATAATATGAGACTTTGACATATAAAAGCATGATAAGTATTTTTAAAAAATAAAACTGTTGATACATATAATCACCATTGGTAATTGACTTTTAAAATCACATACAAAAATATTTAGAAACCCAGTTGGGAAATGTGTTTTTACATATGTCACCAGATACACATTAGGCAGTACCAGAAATGTTAATTCTTTAAACAATACTGTGGTGATGGCAATCAGTAATTTATTTCTTTGTCCTGTAACTTATCATCTTTGTCTTTTGTAATCCCTTACAAAGTATTAACAAAACTGTACCTTATGTTTGTTCTTAGTATCCAAAAATTTTAAGATGGAAAGTCATTGAGTAATAGTTGATGTGATGTTGTATATGGACAAAATGTCCATTAAACTAAAATTCAGTAAAGAAAGGTAAACTAACTGACTTGGTTTATAAAAGATGTTTTATTTGGCATTTACAAGTCATTATAAGTAATTATCTTCAAAGACAAAAGACTTGACTAATTTGTTGCCATTCTTTATGGGATGTTTACAATAAAATTCCAAGTTGTTTGGAATCAATTGCACTCTTGCTGCTTTATGCCTTAACTCAGGTACTGGAGATAAATTAACAAGAAGAAAGAAATAAGGAGTTTCTGGTCTATTATTGAGCTTCAGAGATTTTAACATGTACCTCTTTGGCCTTTCCTTTCTTGTTTCTTTATTATATAATATTTTATTACTATTTTTTACTTGAAAAACTAGAATGCTTATCAAAGAAAATTAAGATGTTGGCTTTTTTTTTTTCTTTTTTGCCATTGCAGATATTCTTTAGGTCACTTTTAGGTAATAAATGTTTTAATATTTTAAGTGTGGGCTGCTTGGTGCATTAAATAGCCTACAAAGCGTTAGTCAACATTTGTTTTGAAATCTAATGTCTTTATGGTTTATAAGTTTTAACAGCTAAGCTATGAATCCTTGGCATTTTTTATTTATATTGATATTGCCCACAGAGGTTTAACTATATTATAAATACATGTGAAGAAGGAGAGAAGTAAAGTAAGAAGTAATTTTTGATCCAAGAATCGAAAGTCCTAAGCTGAACATTCACTCTACTTATGCACTGGGAATTTTCTTTCCAGTGGCAAGAACTTCACTTGGTTCAAGGTAAGTAAACTGGCCAAAGACTGGACTATTATGTTTTATACATATATCATCTCTTTTATCTATTCAGAATCAAGAAGCAAGGTATTTAGAAAAAATATCATCTGTCTTGTCACATGGTGCCCTATGGCTATGAAAGTAACCCAAATTTTCACAATATTTGGAGAGTGAGACAAAGATACATTGTTTGATATTTGTGTTCAGTTGCTTGATTGGTTAAAGATAGCCCTATTAAAGATATAAAACTGTACATTAAAAATTCTTTATTAGCAGGCTTTGATGTTTTCTGACTTTACATGCTAGGTTTTTTTAAATAAATAATTTTTATGACAAAATATTACAGCAGTATTCAGAAGAAGATCCATTTTTTCCCTAGTTGACAAGGTCAAGAACAAAGTACTCTCTACCCTCTTTCTCAGTTATATGCCAATATTACTTGTTACATAAATTATATAAAAATTTAAAGCTACTTGCCAAAAATTCACAAAATAAATTAAAGTCGATAATATATTGAACCTGTGAGTTGGTTTTCTTGGGATATTTAAGCCCATACACTTTACTTACATTTGCTATCTTAGATCTTTTATATTATTACTTAAAGGATATTTTATGCTACATATTGCTAGAAAAACAAATATATCATTAAATAAAATAAATTTTTATGGTGCTAATGTTTTCCCGATGTTTTGAGGAAACATGTTTTTTTTTTTTCTTTCCTTTCTTGGTGACTTTAGATTGTTTTCCCTTGCCAGCTGAAGCAATTGCTTTAATAAAGTTACCTCTTATCTGGAGATTACAAGCATCTATTAATTTTAACTAAGTCATTATTAACAAATTAAAGTTCAAGTTTGATATTTGAGAATTTTGAAAACAGTTTCCAAAAGCTGGTATTCCTTCATTAATGCACAAATTTTGAACTGTCAACTTTCTCAGCATCTTTATGATTCTCTTCAGAGAATTACATTTTACAGTAAATTTATGAAGAAATCAAAACACTTCAAGTTGCTTGATTTACGTTACTAATATTACTTGGTGGAATTTATTTCAGGGGTCTTTTTGTGATTGATTTTCTTCATGCTACAATCCTAAGTAGAATTTTTGTAGAGACATGTTAATTTATATTTGGAATTTTGTGTAGTCAAGTAATTTAAGGCAGTAAAACTTTCTTAAGGGTGTGTGTGTGTGTGTGTGTGTGTGTGTGTGTGTGTGTGTTTTATCTTTTAAAAAAGGGAGTATCATGGGGGCGCCTGGGTGGCTTAGTCGGTTAGGCGTCCAACTTCAGCTCAGGTCATGATCTCACGGTTCATGAGTTCAAGTCCCACGTCAGGTTCTGTGCTGACAGCTTAGAGCCTGGAGCCTGCTTCGGATTCTGTGTCTCCCTCTCTCTCTGCCCCTTCCCTACTCACTCTGTCTCTCACGGTCTCAAAAATAAACTTTAAAATTTTTTAAGTGAATATCATGTTAAAATGATTGCAGCTCAAGTTGTATAATGGATCATTTTTAAGGAGATACTTTGTTACCCTTGGATACTGTTCAACTAAAAACAGTGAAGTGCTGATGTTTCTGAATTATCTCCATTTATTAAATTTTAATTTATGCATTAGAGCAAACCTTGTATCTAGAAACATTTGTTAAATTTCTCTGGTCTGATCCTAGGGAGGAGAAAATATGCCCTTGACATTCTCGTAGTCACATCACCAAGTAATCCTTTACATTTTAGATGTTGTTCATTTTTATTGTAATTGTGGTTAGTAGTCTTCATGATTAAAAAAAATAGTATTAAGGAAAAATAATAGTTTGAGTTTATGGTAGATACATTTTTGTTTTATAGTTGCCTCAAAAATAGAAGACTGGTAAATACAGTAACAAGTTTTCAACACTGTAAAAATACTAATCTTTTATCTCTATGCTTATAATTATTCAAGGAAAAATTATCAGAGAACAGTTTGAGATGATGAATCACATGTGGGGATATCCTTCACTGATACATTTGAGAATCTCCAGATATATACAGGGATCTTGTTCATTGAAGAAGATATTTATCAGCAGGAATTTGTAGCCCATATTTATATCATGATAAATGATGGCTAAAGAAAGACTAGTCTATCTCTTCCCAGACTTACTTATTTGTTCATTTAACATTTACTCTACCTTCTATTTGCCAAGCCCTGTAATTCTATAAAGAGTTTATTAGTTATTTAGAGTTTACAAAGACCATCCCTCAAACATATTCTCAATCGCCAGAATGCAACTATTAGTAAATTTCATTTTTCAGATGAGAAAAATGAGTTTGAGTGAAATCAAGTAATTTGCGAAAGGTCACATGGCTAGTAATAGAAAAGCCTTGATTCCTCCAGAATCATGGGATAATGTCTGGTTCCATTCTCCTTCCTGTTCTCCATGAAATCATGCATGTGTATCTTCAAGATCACAAGTAGAAAAATGAATGGAGCTCTTAAAGTGCATATATTTATACACACTTACACAAGAGTGAATGTCCAAGAAAATGGAGAGAATTTACTCCTATCTTTTTTTTTAATTTATTTTATTTAAATCCAAGTTAACATACAGTGTAGTTTTGGTTTCAGGAGTAGAACCCAGTGATTTCTCATTTACATATAATCCCCAGTGTATGTGTCTCATCCCAATAAGTGCTCTCTTTAAAATCCATCACCCATTTAGTCCATCACCCCACCAACCTACCTTCCAGTAACTCTCAGTTCTCTTTATATAAGAGTCTCATGGTTTGCCTTCCTCTCTTTTTTTTTTAACATTGCATTACTTTTTTTTTTTGCAAGTAGTTTATTGTCACGTTGGTTTCCATATAACCCCAGTGCTTATCCCCACAAGTGCCCTCCTCCATGCCCATTACCCCCCTTCCCCTCCCCCCCACACCTGTCAGTCCTCAGTTTCTTCTCAGCATACAATAGTCTCTCATGGTTTTCCTCTCTCCCTCTCCCCCACGGTCCACTGTAAAGTTCCTCCTAGTTCTCCTATACGTGCAATCATATGGTATTTGTCCTTCTCAGCCTGACTTATTTCGCTCAGCATAACACCCTCAAGGTTCATCCATGTTGCTACACATGGCTAGATTTCATTCTTTCTCATTTCATGCAGTATTCCATCGTATAGATAAACCACATCTTCTTGATCCATCGTCTCTTGATGGACACTTAGGCTCTTTCCATGTTTTGGCTATTGTGGAGAGTGCTGCTATGAACATTAGGGTACATGTGCTCCTATGCATCAGCACTCCTATATCCCTTGGGTAAATTCCTAGCAGTGCTATTGCTGGGTCATAGGGGAGTTCTAGTGTTAATTTTTTGAGGAACCTCCACACTGTTTTCCAGAGGGGCTGCACCAGTTTACATTCCCACCAACAGTGTAGGAGGGGACCCGTTTCTCCACATCCTCGCCAGCATCTAGAGTTCTCTGATTTGCTCACTTTAGCCACTCTGACTGGCGTGAGGTGGTATCTCAGTGTGGTTTTGATGTGTATTTCCCTGATGAGGAGGGATGCTGAGCATCGTTTCATGTGTCTGTTGGCCATCTGGATGTCCTCTTTGAAGAAGTGTCTATACATATCTTCTGCCCATTTCTTCACTGGATTGTTTGTTTTTCAGGTGTGGATTTTGGTGAGTTCCTTATAGATTTTGGATATTAACCCTTTATCTGATATGTCATTTGCAACTATCTTTTCCCATTCCGTCAGTTGACTATTAGTTTTATGGATTGTTTCCTTTGCCATGCAGAATCTTTTAATCTTGATGAGGTCCCAATAGTTTATTTTTGTTCTTGATTCTTTTGCTTTTGGGGATGTGTCAAGTAAGAAATTTCTGCGGTGGAGGTCAAGGAGGTCGTTTCCTGCTTTCTCGTCTAGGGTTTGGATGGTTTNNTAGTTTCATTCTTCTCCATGTTGCTGTCCAGTTCTCCCAGCACCATCTGTTAAAGAGGCTGTCTTTTTTCCATTGGATACTCTTTCCTGCTTTGTCAAAGATTAGTTGGCTGTATACCTTTGGATCCACTTCTGAGTTCTCAATTCTATTCCATTGGTCTATGTGTCTGTTTTTGTGCCAATACCATAGTGTCTTGATGATGACAGCTTTGTAGTAGAGGCTAAAGTCTGGGATGGTGATACCTCCCGTTTTGGTTTTCCCCCTGAGATCAGGAATACGACAGGGATGTCCACTCTCACCACTGTTGTTTAACATAGAACTGGAAGTCCTAGCATCAGCCATCAGGCAACAAAAGGAAATCAAAGGTTTCAGAATTGGCAAAGAAGTCAAACTTTCACTTTTTGCAGACGACATGATACTCTACATAGCAAACCCGACAGACTCCACCAGAAGCCTATTAGAACTGATCCAAGAATTCAGCAAAGTTGCAGGGTACAAAATCAACGTACAGAAATCCGTTGCATTTTTTTAAATGTTTTATTTATTTCTAGGAGAGAGAGAGACAGCGTGAGCAGGGGAGGGTCAGAGAGAGAGGGAGTCACAGACTCTGAAACAGGCTCCAGGCTCTGAGATGGCAGTCACCCGACGCAGGGCTCGAACCCACGAACCACGAGATCATAACCTAAGCGAAAGTCGGACGCTTAACCGACTAAGCCACCCAGGCGCCCCTCGGTTGCATTTTTATACACCAATAATGAAGCAACAGAAAGAAATGAAGAAACTGATCCCATTCACAATTACACAAAAACCGTAAAATACCTAAGAATAAACCTAACCAAGGATACAAGAGATCTGTATGATGAAAACTATACAAAACTTATGAAGGAAATTGAAGAAGACACCAAGAAATGGAAAAACATTCCATGCTCATGGATAGGAAGAATAAATATAGTTAAAATGTCATTACTACCCAAAGCAATCTACACATTCAATGCAATTCCAATCAAAATTGCACCAGTATACTTCTCAAAACTACAACAATCTATCCTAAAATTTGTATGAAACCACAAAAGACCCCGAATAGCCAAAGTAATACTGAAAAATAAAACTTTCCTCTCTGTTTTTATCTTATTTTTCCTTCTCTTCCCCTATGTTCATCTATTTGGTCTCTTAAATTTCACATAAGAGTGAAGTCATATGAGATTTGTCTCTTTCTCTGTCTAACTTATTTGACTCAGCATAATACACTCTAGCTCCATCCGTGCTGTTGCATATGGCAAGATTTCATTCTTTTTGATTTTTGAGTAGTATTCCAGTGTGTGTGTGTGTGTGTGTGTGTGTGTGTGTGTGTGTGTGTACCACATCTTTATCCATTCATCAGTCGATGGACATTTGGACTCTCCATAATTTGGCTGTTGATACCACTGCTATAAACATTGGACTGCATGTGCCCCTTCAAGTCAGCATTTTTTTATCCTTTGGTTAAATACCTAGTAGTGAAATTGCAAGGTTGTAAGGTATTTCTGTTTTTAACTTTTTGAGGAAACTCCATACTGTTTTCCAGAGTGGCTCTACCAATTTACATTCCCACCAGCAGTGGGAATCTGTTGTTTCCTGAGTTAATTTTTGTCATTCTCACAGGCGCAAGGTCATATCATTTGTGATTTTATTTTGTGTTTCTCTGATGAGTGATTATGAGCATCTTTTCATGTGTCTGTTACCCATCTGGATGTCTTCTTTGGAAAAGTGTCTATTCATGTCTTCTGCCCATTTCTTTATATATTTTGGATATTAACCCTTTATCCAGTATGCCATTTGCAAATATCTCCCATTCTGTAGGCTGCTTTTCAGTTTTGTTGATTGTTTCCTTTGTTGTGTAGAAGCTTCTTATCTTCATGAAGTCCTAATGGTTCATTATTGCTTTTGTTTCCCTTGTCTCTGGAGACATGTCTAGTCTGAAGTTGCTGCAGTCATGGTCAAAGAGGTTGCTGCCTGTTTGCACCTCTAGGACTTTGATGGTTTCCTGTCACATTTAGTTTTTTCATCCATTTTGAGTTTATTTTTGCATATGCTGTAAGAAAGTGGCTCAGTTTCATTCTTCCGCATGTCACTGTCCAGTTTTCCCAGCACCACTGGCTAAGAGACTGTCTATCCCATTAGTTACTCTTTCCTGTATTCTTGAAGATAAGCTGTCCATACATTTGTGGTTCCATTTCTGAGCTCTCTATTCTGCTCCATTGATCTATGTGTCTTTGTGCCAGTACCATATTGCCTTGATCACTGCAGCTTTGTGATACAATTTGAAATCCAGAATTGTGATGCCTCCAGCTTTACTCTTCTTTTTCAGTGTAGCTTTAGCTATTTGGGATCTTTTGTGGTTGCATACAAATTTTAGGATTGTTTTTTCTAGCTCTGTGAAAAATGCTATTGATATTTTTATAGGGATAACATTAAATGTGTAGATTGTTTTAGGTAGTATGAACATTTTGACAATATTTGTTGAGTATCTTTTCATGTCTATTAGCCATCTGGATGTCTTTGGAAAAGAAGTATATTAATTGTCTTCTGTCCATTTTTTTTTTAACTGATGATTCACTTTTGAGGCATTAAGTTTTATAACTTCTATATATTTAGGATACCAAACCTTTATCAGATATGTTATTTGCAAATACATTGTCCCATTCTGTAGGTTGTCTTTTAGTTTTTTTGATGGTTTCTTTCACCGTGCAGAAGCTTTTTATTTTGATGAAATTCCAAAAATTTATTTTTGCTCCGGTTTCCATTGCCCCAAGAGACATCTTGTAAGAAGTTGCTATGGCCGATAACAAAGAGGTTAATGGCTGTGCAATCTTGGAGTTTTATGGTTTCAGGTCTCACATTTAGGTCCTTAATCCATTCTGAATTTATTTTTTGTGTTTGGTGTAAGAAAATGGTCCAGTTTCATTCCTTTCCATATTCCTGTCCAGTGTTCCCAACACCTCTTATTGAAGAGACTGCCTTTCCAATTGGATATACTTTTGTGCTTTGTCAAAGATTAGTAAACCATATATCTGCAGGTTCATTTCTGGGTTATCTATTCTGTTCCACTGACCTATGTGTCTATTTTGCGCCAGTACTATATTGCCTCCAGCTTTCTTTTTCTTTTTTAACATTACTCTGGCTTTTTTAGGGTCTTACTGGATCTATACAAATTTTAGGATTGTTACAGCTCTGTGAAGAATGCTGGTGTTATTTTGATAGGGATATCATTGAATGTGTAGATTGTTTGGAATAATACTTGTTCTTCCAATCCATGAGCATGAAATGTTTTTCCATTTCTTTGTGTCTTCTTTAGTTTCTTTCATAACCATTCTATAGTTTTTAGCGTACAGATCTTTTACCTCTTTGGTTGGGTTTATTCCTAGGTATCTTATGGCTTTGGTGCAATTGTAAGGGGGGCTCTCTGAGTGGAGGAAAAAAAGAAGACCAAAGCAATAAAGCCTACAAAGGACCAGAAAACATCACCAGAAACATCAACTCTACAGGTAACAGGATGGCATTAAATTCAGACCTTTCAATAATCACTCTGAATGTAAATGGATTAATGCTCCAATCAAAAACATAGGGTTTCAGAATGGATTTTAAAAAAAAATCCAGGGGTGCCTGAGTGGCTCAGTCGGTTAAGTGTCCGACTTTGGCCCAGGTCATGATCTCACGGTTAGTGGGTTTGGGCCCCGCATTGGGCTGGCTCTGTGCTGACAGCTATCTCAGAGCCCGGAGCCTGTTTCAGATTCTGTGTCTCCCTCTCTCTCTGACCCTCCCCTGCTCACGCTGTCTGAAATAAATAAATGTTTAAATAAAACATTTTTTAAAAAATTTTAATTAATTTAAAACATTATTTTTTTTAATTTAAAAAATCCAGATCCATCTGTATACTGCCTATAAGAGACTAATTTTAGGCCTGCAGATTAAAAGTAAGGTGATGTAGAATCATCTATCATGCTAATTGAGGTCAAAAGAAAGCTGGAGTAACCACACATATCAGACAAAATAGATTTTAAAACGAAGACTGTAACAAGAAATGAAGGGGCATTATATCATAATTAAGGGGTCTATCCATCAAGAACCTCTAACAATTATAAATATTTGTGCTCCAGCTTAGGAGCACCCAAATATATAAATCAATTAGTCATGAACATAAACTCTTGATAATAATACCATAATAGAAGACTTTAATACCCCACTTACAGCAATGGACAGATCATCTAAATAGAAAATCAACAATGATACAGTGGCTTTGAATGACACACAGGACCAGATGGACTTAACAGATATATTCAGAACATTTCATACCAAAGCAGAAGAATACACATTCTTCTCAAGTGCACATGAAACATCTTCAGAATAGATCACATACTGGATCACAAAGTAGCCCTCAAGAGATACAAAAAGATTGAGATCATACAGTGCATATTTTCAGATCACAACATTACAAAACTTGAAATCAACCACAAGAAGAAATTTGGGAAGCCCTCAAATACAGGGAGGTTAAAGAACATTTTACTAAAGAATGAGTAGGTTAACTAGGAAATTAAAGAAATTTAAAAATACATGGAAGCAAATGAAAATGAAAACACGATAGTCCAATCCCTTTGGGATGCAGCAAAGGCAATCCTAAGAGGAAAGTACATTGCAATTCAGTCCTGTATTGAGAAGCAAGAAAGGTCCCAAATATACAACCTAACCATACAGTTAGAGAAGCTAGAAAAGGAGTAGTAAATAAAGCCCAAAGCCAGCAGAAGAAGGGAAATAATAAACATTAGAGCAGAAATAAACAATATAAGAACAAACAAACAAGAATGTAGAATATATCAATTAAACTAAAAGCTGTTATTTGAAAGAATAAACAAAACTGATAAACCCTGAGGCCGACTTATCAAAAAGAAAAGAGACAAGGTCCAAATAGATAAAATCACAAATGAAAGAGGAGAGATCACCAACACCACAGAAATACAAACAATTATAAGAGAGTATATGACAAATTAAATATGTCAATAAAGTGGGCAATCTCAAAGAAGTGGACAAATTCCTAGAAACACACTCTACCATAACGCAAACAGGAAGAAATAGGAAATTTGAACAGAGAACCAGCAAAGAAATTGAATCAGTTACCAAGAATGTCCCAACAAGTAAGAGTCCTGGACCAGGAGGCTTCCCAGGGGAATTCTGCCAGACATTTAAAGAAGAGTTAATACCTATTCTTCTCAAACTTCCAGAAATAGAGAAGGAAGGAAAACTTCCAGTCTCCTTCTACAAACCCAGCATTACCTTGATTCCAAGAAGAGACAAAGACCCCACTTAAAAAGGAGAATTAGAGGCCAATATCCCTAATGAAACTGAATGCAAAAATTCTCAGTAAGATTCTAACAAATCAAATTCAACAGTACGTTAAAATTATTAATTGCCATGACCAAGTGGGAATTTTTCTTGGGATTTTTTTCAGGACTGGTTCAATATTCACAAATCAAACAATGTGATACACCACTAGTAAAAGAAAGGATAAGAACCATATGATCTTCTCCATCGATTTAGAAAAAGCATTTGACAAAATACAGCATCCTTTCTTGATAAAAACCCTCAAGAAAGTAAGGATAGAAGAAACATACCCCAGCATTGTAAAAGCCATGTATGAAGGGCTCGCAGCTAATATCGTCCTCAATTGGGAAAACAGACCTTATTCGCTAAGGTCAGAAACATGACAGGCATGTCCACTCACCACTGTTGTTCAACATAGTAGTACAAGTCCTAGCCTCAGCAAGCAGACAACAAAAAGAAATTAAAGGCATAGAGATTGCCAGTGAATTAGTCAAACTTTCACTCTTCACAGATAACATGATACTCTATGTGAGAAACACAAAGTACCCCACCAAAAACTTGCTAGAACTGATACATAAATTTACAAAAGTTGTAGGATATAAAATCAACATACAGAAATTGGTTACATTTCTATGCACAAGTAATAAAGCAGTAGAAAGAGAAATCAAGGAATTTACTCCTATTTTACTGTGAGGATTGATTCTTCTAGTCATGTACACTAACTGCTTTACAGTACATGATACAAAATTTGTCAATTATTGCTACCTTCCACACTCTACTCTTAGACCAGTTGCAAAATTGAGAATTTATTTTCCCTTCTCAATTTAAATGAGTTTCACACACACTTTTTAAAGAATGCAGCAAGGTTCCTGACTTAATCCAGGTGTTTTAGTTTTGGGTGTTGTTTTGTTTTGGGGTGTTTTTTTAGCATTCCTTGAATTACTGATAAGCTTTACTCATTACTTAATTTGTCACTCTTCCTTTGTACCCTCATTTTATAAATTTGCCCGAAATCCAAAATATCCAGGGTAAATAAGACAATATACCCCTCCTTCTTTAATATCCTTTTAAGATAGGGATATTTTTCTCTAATTAAGACTTTGGGGAAGGGGTAGTAGTTGGTGGAGTTTGACTAGTCCTATAAATACAGTAGAACTACATTTGAATCCCTGCTTTTGAAGTTGTATGACAGTTCTCTGTAGAATATATGTGATTATTATGGAAAAAAGTTTCAAGTAACTTAACTCAGGATCCAGGTGTTTCTTACATGGAAATCCATTATCTTAAGGAGTACAGTTTTGCAATGGGTTTTGAAAAGGCATTAGGACTGTTAAAGTTATATTTGGTTCATGGCATTGATATTGGCCTCATTCATATTTCACAATGTCACCTTTTCTAACCAATTTCTACTCATTCTGATTGGCATCTAAGAAATAGAAATGTTGGTTTCTAACAGACTACTGAAGGTTTGTTTTTTGTTTTTTTTTTTTTAAATCAACAAAGATTGTTCTAAAAAGTAAACAGAGGGACACCTGGGTGTCTCAGTCGGTTAAGCGTCCAACTTTGGCTCAGGTTATGATCTCATGGTCCATGGGTTCAAGCCCCACATTGGGCTCTGTGCTGACAGCTCAGAGCCCGGAGCCTGTTTAAGATTCTGTGTCTCCCTCTCTCTCTCTGCCCCTCCCCAGCTAGTGCTCGCTCTCTCTCTGTCTCAAAAATAAATAAACGTTAAAAAAAAATGTTTAAATTAAAAAAAAAAGTAAACAGAAAGGGAGTAGAAAATAGAGTATTAATTTTCTCTGAGCTTGCTGCCTAATTCTTAGTAAATCAATTCTGCCTTATTTGAGGCTTCAAACTAGTTTATTTTTCTAGTTACATAGAGCAAGTCAGGTTTGGCTAACTGGTTATATCTACACTAATCTTTGCTTGCATTAAATATATATATTTATATATATATTATATATATTTATATATGTATTATATATCTATATAACATATAGATATATAATACATATATATATATATAATCTAGGGGCGCTTGGGTGGCTCAGTCGGTTGGGTGGCCGACTTCGGCTCAGGTGATGATCTCATGGTTTGTGGGTTCGAGCCCCGCATCAGGCTCTGTGCTGACAGCTTGGAGCCTGGAGGCTGCTTCGGATTCTGTGTCTCCCTCTCTCTCTGACCCTCCCCTGCTCACGCTGTCTCTCTCTCTTTCTCAGAAATAAATAAAACACACACACACACACATATATATATATATATATAATATATATATATAGTTATTATTCAGAAACAGGTTAGGGGAAGCCCCACATTTTTGTTTTTTGAGGGGATATGGCGATGGTGGGATTTTAATATTAGAATTGCTGTATTAGTGATAATAGTTAACATTTCTTGAGTGCTCAACACTTTTAGGAAGGTATTGTTAGCCCCATTTTGCAGATGAGGAAACAGGTATGGAAAAGTAAAGAAAGTTGCCAAAGATAATAATAAATGGCAGGATTTACACTCAGATATGTTTACAAAGCTCACGTGCCTATTATCACACATGCCACTTCTCATTGAGCTAGTTTTAGTCCTAGCTCTGTCAGAGTCGAGTGCCTTTGGCCACAACCCTTTTCGTTTTTGGTTTTGAGTTTTTAGCTACACAAAGCTGAAGTTAATTACTAAGTGCCTTCTAAGATCCTTATGATTCTATTGTTTTAAATTTCTTGCTTATCCTTTCTTTATGCATCTTTCTAATCTCTGAAACATACTTCCATTGGAGGTTTAATTTTCTTGGAATTTTTTTCTCAAAATTTTCTATTTTAATTTCAAATATTGTAAACTTTGAAAACTATCACCACATAAATAAATAAATCACAAGTCTTGATAAACCCAATATCCTACCAATTAAAGTTATTCATTTGGAAACAAATGTCCATTCTGAACTGCTTTAAGAGGTTTCAGTTTTCACAAAGGAACCCTTTCAATATGCAATTTCAAAAGTGTTAAAAAAGGTAATTAGAAATATTGACTCCTAGAGGTGCCTGGGTGACTCAGTCAGTTAAGCATCAAATTCTTAATTTTGACTCAGGTCACAATCTCACAATTTGTAAGTTAGAGCCCCATGTTGGGCTCCGTGCTAACACTGTGTGGAACCTGCTTGGGATTCTCCTCTCTGCCCCTTTCCCACTCTCTTCTCTCTCTTGAAACAAAAATATTGACTCCTGGCAATGGCAATGTGAGGAACTCCACTGACTTCTCGGTGAAACGGGTAAAAACTACTAAAAAACAAAACTTCCAGAGATGGCCCTAAGGATAAACAGCAAATAGAAAAAATAAATCTGTCTAAGAAAATCTGAAATTTCTGTAAGAAAGGTGAGAATCTATGGTATTTGAACCGAAACCAAGACTGCTCTCTTCCTATGCCATCCCAGGTCAGCAAGGTAGAAACTTAGCCTCAGTAAGCATAGCTTTTACTCAGGCCAAGTTCAAGGGAGTGTGGTTGATGGGTGGAAGCTCCCTTCTGCCCAGCCCCCTCTCATGGAATGGAAACTCTACTTTGGTGTTATGGGCTAAGAAGACTGAGGGCCTGGCCACTTTTGCCCCAGCTCATGATATGATAGTTTTATGCCTGGAGAAAACCTCAGGCTTCTTCCTATGCTCCCACTGAGTGCTCAACTCCTAGAGTGAATGTGTCACTCAGAGAGAAACTTGCCATTGTCTCTACCACTGGTTTGAGCCCCAGCTCAGATTTTGCCTGGTGGAAGAAACAGGCCATAAAAAAGTTTGTAATATCTTCCCAAAAGAATGGAATTTATTTGTCTGAGTCTTCTCGAGAAAAGTTGAGAGAGGGTGGTGAAAGGCCAGTAAAAGAAGATTCAAGAAATTCGCTAAACTGTAGGGAGGCCAGTTTGCATGACAGAACCAGGGAATAAGGCAGTTGACAGGAGTCCTCCTAAGGTCAGAACAAATAATCAAACACTGACCTCAAAAATGGTAGTTTGCAAAGCAATTTATACCACAGGGACTTATTGAAAACAACTGAGTAATCAGACTGTAATTAGGGGAGTTTAACAGCTGGATGCAATCAGAAAAAGAAAGAGCCCCTTTTCACAAATCACTGTCATCTCAGGGTGATTGTGGGTATATCAGAAGCTGAAGCTCCTTGAGGAACAACATTAGACTCTTGATACTGGGAAGAGAAATAGACCTCACTAAAATAATCTACTCATTTACTAAAGAAATAGACATGCAAATAACAACAAGCCCTGGGTGGGGAAAATCAGCACCCACAGTTGCTGCAGTACATTACTTGAAACATCCAGTTTCCAACAAAATAATTATGAGACATAGAAAATGAAAACTAAAACAGCAAAAGTAGATCTAAGCATATAAATAATATTAAATGTGAATGAATTAAACAGTATAGTCAAAAGGTAGATATTCTGGACTGGGTAAAAAAAAAAAAAACAACTATACACCATTTACAGGAGACATTTTAGATTTAAAGATACACATAGGTAGAAAGTAAAAGGATGACAATATGTGGAGAGGATATAGTAAATATAAGCAAAAGTAGATTTTAACACAAAAACTGATTAGAAATAAAGAGATTTATTTTATAATAAAAGGACCAAGTCTTCAGGGATTAGTTTATAAACAATTAAAAACATAAATGCATCTAAT
Source organism: Hyaena hyaena (assembly GCF_003009895.1). Taxonomy (NCBI): domain Eukaryota; kingdom Metazoa; phylum Chordata; class Mammalia; order Carnivora; family Hyaenidae; genus Hyaena; species Hyaena hyaena. The sequence continues at coordinate 665,693 of NW_024081606.1, forward strand.
AACATCGCACAAATACATGCAGCAAAAACTGACAATGGGGGAATAGATAGTTAAATGACATATGGTATTTGTCCTTCTCTGCCTGACTTATTTCGCTCAGCATAACACCCTCTAGTTCCATCCATGTTGCTACACATGTCCAGATTTCATTCTTTCTCATAGCCATGTAGTATTCCATTGTATAAATATACCACCTCTTCTTGATCTATTCATCAGTTGATGGACACTTAGGTTCTTTCCATGTTTTGGCTATTGTTGAGAATGCTGCTGTGAACATTGGGGTACATGTGCCCCTATGCACCAACACTCCTGTATCACTTGGGTAAATTCCTAGCAGTGCTACTGCTGGATCATAGGGGAGTTCTATTGTTAATTTTTTGAGGAACCTCCATACTGTTTTCCAGAGGGGTTGTATCAGCTTACATTCCCACCAACAGAGAATCAAACCATGAGAGACTCTTGAATGCTGAGAACTGAGGGCTGAGGGGATGGGGGTTGATGGGCATGGAGGAGGGCACTTGTTGGGATGAGCACTGGGTGTTATATGGAAACCAACTTGACAATAAACTATTTAAGGAAGAAAAAGTAATAATGATAAAAAAAATAATAAAATAAATGACAATGTTTGAGGACTCAGTACCCTACTTCCAATAATAGGTAGAAAACCTAGGAAAAAAATAAAGATGTAAAAGGCTTGAACTGCACTATGATCCAACTAATCCTAATAGACATATAGAATGCTGTATCCAATAACAGCAAAATACACCTTCTTCTCAGTTACACATAGGATATTCTTCAGAATATACTATATGCAAAGCCATAAAGCAAGTTTTTGAAAGACTTAAAAGGATTGAAATCATGCAAAGTATGTTTTCCCTTTATAGTGGAATGAAATTGGAAATCAACAATAGCAGGTAATTGGAAATTTTACAATTATGTGGAAGTTAAACAATTCTCTTAAATAACTAATTAATCAAGGGGCATATGGGTGGCTCAGTTGGTTAAGTATCTGACTATGTTTTGGCTCAGGTCATAATCGCACGGTTTTGTGAGTTCGAGCCCCATGTCAGGTTCTGTGCTGACAGTGAGGAGCCTGCTTGGGATTCCTGTCTCCATCTCTGCCCCTCTCCCACTTAGGCTGTCTCTTCCTCTCTCAAAATAAATAAATAAGTAAACTTAAAAAAATAAAGATACACGTGCTCTGCACCAAATGAATTTTAGAAAAAAAATTGGTCAAGAGAGATTATAAGGGAAACTATAGAATACACTGAGATGAATAAAAATGAAAGATACCAAAACTTAAGAGATCAGCAAAAGCAGTGCTCTAAGGAAAATTTATAGTTGTAAATACCTATATAAAAAAGGAAGAAAGTGGGCCTGGGTGGCTCAGTCTGTTAAGCAGCCAACTTTGGCTCAGGTCATGATCTCGTGGTTGACGAGTTCGAGCCCCGGCAGCGAGCTCTGTGCTGACAGCTCAGAGCCTGGAGCCTGCTTCAGATTCCGTGTCTCCCTCTCTGCCCCTCCCCCACGCATGCTCTCTCTCTGTCTCAAAAATAAATATAAACATTAAAAAAAATCTTTTTAAAAGAAGAAAGCTCTCAAATTAACAACCTAACCTTCTACCATAGGAAATTAAAAAATAAGAAAACTAAACCCAAAGCAAGCAGAAGGATGGAAATAATAAAGATTAGAGTGGAAATAAAAGAAATAGAGAATAGAAAAAATGAGAGATAATGAAACAAAACATACTGTGAAAAGATCATTCACAGTAATTGAAAATTGAGAAACCTTTAGCTACACTAAGAAAAAAAATAGACTCAAATTACTAAAATCAGAAATGCAAAACAAGGGGCGCCTGGGTGGCTTAGTCGGTTAAGCGTCCGACTTTTGCTTAGGTCATGATCTTGCGGTTCGTGGGTTCGAGCCCTGCACCGGGCTCTGTGCTGACTGCCAGCTCAGAGCCTGGAGCCTATTTCAGAGTCTGTATCTCCCTCTCTCTCTGACCCTCCCCTGCTCACACTGTCTCTCTCTCTCCTAGAAATAAAATATATATATATATTTTATATATATATATAAAAGAAATGTAAAACAAGATATCACTACCTACCTTACAGAAATCAAGGATTTTTAGGGAATACTACAAACAATGGTATGTTAGTCTGCTAGGTCTGCCATGACAAAGTATCACAGACTGAGTGGCTAAAATGCCAAATTTATCGTTTTATGGTTCTAGAGATTGGAAGTTCAAGATCAAGATTCTGGCAGTGTTGGTTTCACTTGAGTCTTCTCTCTTTGGCAGACAGCAGCCTCCTCAGTGTTTCCTCACATGGCCTCTTTGTGACATGCATCCCTGATGTTTCTTCCTCTTAAGAGGACACGAATCGGGGCGCCTGGGTGGCTCAGTCAGTTTAAGCATCCGATTTCAGCTCAGGTCATGATCTCACCGTTCATGGGTTCAAGCCCTGTGTCAGGCTCTGTGCTGAGAGCTAGCTCAAAGCCTGAGCCTGCTTCAGATTCTGTATCTCCCCCCCCCCTCTCTCTCTCTCTCTCACCCTCCCCTGCTCACACTGTCTCTCTCAGAAATAAATATAACATTAAAAATTTTTTAAAAAGGACACCAATCATAGTGGATTAGGGTCCCACCCTTATGACCCCATTTAACCTTAATTACCTCCTTAAAGACTGTTTCCAAGTATAGTAATATCAGGAGCTAAAGGCCTCAATATATAGGAGGACATAATTTAGCCCGTAACAAACTGCATTATATAACATGTGTGGATTAGACAAATTCCTGAAAAGACACAAACTGCCAAAACTAAGAATAAATAGAAAATTTGGATTTACCTATCACAAGTGTCATGAACTGAATGTTTGTGCCTCCCTAAAATTCATATATTGAAACTACAATCCCAAAAGGGGTTGTATTAGGAAGTGGTACCTTTGGGAGATAATTAGCTTTAGATGATTTCATGAGGGTGGGGCCCAAGATGGGGTTAGTGTCTTTGAAAAAAGATAAAGAGACTGGACCTTGCTCTTTATGCCATGTTAGGATATAAAGAGAAAATGGCTACCTGCAAGCCAGGAAGAGAGCCCTCACCAGATTTTGAAATGACTAGTATATTGATCTTGGACTTCCTAGCCTTCAGAACTGAGAAATAGATGTTTGCTGTTTAAACTGCCAAGTCTGCTATTTTTGTTATAGCAGCCTTAACTGAAAAAATGTTGAGTTCATAACATCCCACAAAGTAAATCCCAGTCATAGATGGTTTTACTGGTGAATTCTACCAAATAGGCAAAGAAAAATTAAGTGATTCTTCAAAAATTATCACAGAAAATAGAAGAGAAAGGAACACTTTCCAACTAATTCTATGAAGCCATTATATAGATACAAAAACATGACAAAGATATCACAAAGAAAACTAAAGATCAATATTATTTATGAGTATAGGTAAAGAAATTGTCAAAAAATACTAGCAAACCCATTAACATATAAAAAGATATGTACACTATGATCAAATGGAATTTATCTCAGGAACGCAGTTTGGTTTAAATCTGATTAACAATATAATATACCATACTAATAGAAAAAAAATGAAAACCACATGAAAACCACATGATCTTGTCATTAAAATTAGACCCATTTGACAAAATTCAACACCCATTCTTTTAATTAATTTTTTAAATGTTTTATTTATTTTTGAGAGAGAGATAGAGACAGCGTGAGCAGGGGAGTGTCAGAGAGAAAGGGAGATATAGAACCTCAAGACAGGCTCCAGCTCTGCAACCCCAGAATAAATCCCACTTGATGGCATGAATGATTCTATTTTAGTGTTGGATTTGGTTTGCTAGTATTTTACTGAGAATTTTTGCATCAATGTTCACCAGGGATATTTGCCTGTGCTTCTCTTTTTCAATGGTATCTTCATCTGGTTTTGGTATCAGGGTAATGCTGGTATCATAGAATGAATTTGGAAGTTTTTCTTCTATTTCTATTTTTTGGAATAGTTTGAGAAGAATAGGTATAAACTCAAAAGACTCTACCAAGACATTGTTACAACTAATAAATGAATTCATTAAAGTCACAGGATACAAAATAAATGTACAGAAATCTGTTGCATTTCTATATCCCAATAAGGAAGCAGCAAGATAAGGAATAAACCCCATGTACCATTGCATCAAAGCCCATAAGACACCTGGAATTAACCTAACCAAAGAGGTGAAAGACCTGGACTCTGAAAACTATAAAACACTGATAAAAGAAATTGAAGACATAAAGAAATGAAAAGGCATCCCATTGTTCATAGATCAGAAGAACAAATATTGTTAAAATGTCTATACTACCCAAAGGAGTCTACACATTTAATTCAATCTGTATCAGAATGTCAACAGCATTTTTCGGAGCTAGAAAAAGCAACCCTAAAATTTGTGTGCAACCAGAAAAGACCCCAGATTTCTGAGCTACTGTGAAAAAGAAATGCAAAGCTGGAGGCATCACTATTCTGGATTTCAAATTATATCACAAAGTTGTAGTGGTTAAGGCAGTATGATATTGGCACAAAAACAGATACATAGATCTGTGGAACAGAATAGAAAACCCAGAAATGAACCCACAACTATATGGTCAATTCATCTTTGACAACAAAGGGAAGGATATCCAATGGGAAAAAAAACATTCTCTCCAACAAATGGTGTTGGAAAAACTGGACAGCATCATGCAGAATGAAACAGGATCACATTCCTATACCATACAAATAAATTCAAAATTAATTAAAGACTAAACGTGAGACAGGAAACCATTAAAATCGTATAGGAAAACATATGAAGTGATCTTTTTTACTTTGGCCAAAGCAGTTTCTTTATAGATATGTCTCCTGAGGCAAGGGAAACAAAGGCCAAAATAAGGTTGGAAATTCATCAAAATAAAAAGCTTCTCCACAGGGAAGGAAACACTAGAAACAACCTAATAATGGGAGAAGATATTTGCAAATGACATACCTAATAAAGGGTTTGTATCTAAAATATATTAAGAACTTTTCAAACTCGACACCCAAAAAGCAAATAATCCAATTTTAAAATGGGCAGAAGACATGAATCTACATTTTTTTAGAGTCATACAGATGGCCCACAGACACATGAAAAGATACTAATAATCACTCATCATCAGGGAAGTACAGATCAAAACTACAATGAGATATCACCTCACATCTGTCAGAATGGCTAAAATCAACAAGACAAGAAACATCAGGTGTTGGCAAGGATGTGGAGAAAGGGGAACCCTCTTGCATATTAGTGGGAATGTAAACTGGGACAGCCACTCTGGAAAAGACCATGGAGTTTCCTCCTAAAATTAAAAGTGGAACTACTCTATGACCCAGCAATTGTACTACTAGGTATTTACGCAAAGAATACAAAAATAATAATTTAAAGGGAAACATGCACACCAATGATTATAGCAGCATTATCTACAATAGTCAAATAACGTAATGAGCCCAAATGTCTGTTGACTAATGAATAGATATAGAAGATGTAGTTCATCTATCTGTATGTTTATTATCTGTCCATCTATCTATCTGTATGTATATGTCACATTAGAAAATTAGTCATCAAAAAGAATGAAACCTTGTCATTTGCAATAACATGGGAGGAGCTAGAAGGTATTATGATAAGCAAAATGAGTCAGATAAAGCCCAGCACCATATGATTTCACTCATATGTGGAATTTAAGAAACAAAACAAATGAGCATGGAGGGGAAAAAAGAGAGAGGCAAACCAAGAAACAGACTCTTTTTCTATTACTTATTCTCTTTTATTTTTTTCTTTTCTACAAAAAGTTTATTGTCGATTTGGTTTCCATATAACACCCAGTGCTCATCCCCACAAGTGCCCTCCTCCGTGCCCATCACCCTCCTCCCCCCCACACCCATCAGTCCTCAGTTTGTTCTCAGCTTTCAAGAGTCTCTCATATTTTGCCGCTATCCCTTTCCCCCACTATTTTTCCCTTTCTTCTCTCCCACAGCCCCCTGTTAAGTTCCTCCTAATCCTCCTATACGTGCAAACATATGGTATTTGTCCTTCTCTGCCTGACTTATTTCGTTCAGCATAACACCTTCAAGGTCCATCCATGTTGCTACACATGGCCAGATTTCATTCTTTCTCATTGCCATGTAGTATTCCATCGTATAGATAAACCACATCTTCCTGATCCATTCATCCGTTGATGAACACTTAGGCTCTTTCCATGCTTTGGCTATTGTTGAGAGTGCTGCTATGAACATTGGGGATCATGTGCTCCTATGCATCAGCACTCCTGTATCCCTTGGATAAATTCCTAGCAGTGCTATTGCTGGGTCATAGGGGAGTTCTAGTGTTAATTTTTGAGGAACCTCCACACTGTTTTCCAGAGGGGCTGCACCAGTTTACATTCCCACCAACAGTGTTTGAGGGTGCCCGTTTCTCCACATCCTCGCCAGCATCTAGAGTCCTCTGATTTGCTCATTGTAGCCACTCTGACTGGCGTGAGGTGGTATCTCAGTGTGGTTTTGATGTGTATTTCCCTGATGAGGAGGGATGCTGAGCATCGTTTCATGTGTCTGTTGGCCATCTGGATGTCCTCTTTGAAGAAGTGTCTGTTCATATCTTCTGCCCATTTCTTCACTGGATTGTTTGTTTTTCGGGTGTGGATTTTGGTGAGTTCTTTATAGATTGTGGATATTAACCCTTTATCTGATATGTCATTTGTACCTATCTTTTCCCATTCTGTCAGTTGCCTATTAGTTTTATGGATTGTTTCCGTTGCCGTGCAGAATCTTTTAATCTTGATGAAGTCCCAATAGTTTATTTTTGCTCTTGATTCTATTGCTTTTGGGGATGTGTCAAGTAAGAAATTTCTGCGGTGGAGGACAAGGAGTTTGCTTCCTGCTTTCTTCTCTAGGGCTTGGATGGTTTCTTGTCTCATATTCAGGTCCTTTATCCATTTTGAGTTTATTTTTGTGTATGGTGTGAGAAAATAATCTAGTTTCATTCTTTTCCATGTTGTTGTCCATTTCTCCCAGCACCATCTGTTAAAGAGGCTGTCTTTTTTCCATTGGATACTGTTTCCGGCTTTGTCAAACATTAGTTGGCTGTATGCTTTTGGGACCAATACTGAGTTCTCAGTTCTATTCCATTGGTCTGTGTCTTTTTGTGCCAATACCATACTGTCTTGATGATGACAGCTTTGTAGTAGAGGCTCAAGTCTGGGATGGTGATGCCTCCCGTTTTGGTTTTCTTCTTCAATATTACTTTGGCTATTCAGGGTCTTTTGTGGTTCCATACAAACTTCAGGATAGTTTGTTCTAGTTTTGAGAAGTATGCTGGTGCAATTTTGATTGGGATTGCCTTGAATGTGTAGATTGCTTTGGGTAGTAATGACATTTTAACTATATTTATTCTTCCAACCCATGAGCATGGAATGTTTTTCCATTTCTTTCTGTCTTCTTCAATTTCCTTCATCAGTTTTCTATACTTCTCATCATAGAGATCTCATATCCTTTGATAGGTTTATTCCAGGATATTTTATGGCCTTTTGTGCAATTGTGAATGGGATCACTTTCTTGATTTCTCTTTCTGTTGCTTCATTGTTGGTGTATTAAAATGCAACCGGTTTCTGTACGTTGATTTTGTACCCTGCAACTTTGCTGAATGCCTGGATCAGTTCTAATAGGCTTCTGGTGGAGTCTGCGGGTTTTCTATGTAGAGTATCATCTCATCTGTGAAAAGTGAAAGTTTGACTTCTTCTTTGCCCATTCTGATGCCTTTGATTTCCTTTTGTTGTCTGATGGCTGATTCTAGGACTTACAGCACTCTGTTAAACTACAGTGGTGACAGTGGACATCCCTGTCGTGTTCCTGATCTCAGAGGGAAAGCTCTCATTTTTTCCCGTTGAGGATGATGTTAGTCGAGGGCTTCTCATACATGGGTTTTATGATGTATAAATAAGTTCCTTCTACACTGATTTTCTCGACTGTCTTTATTAAGAAGCGATGCTGTATTTTGTCAAAAGCTTTTTCTGCATCTATTGACAGGAATGATTTTTCTCTTTTCTTTTGCTGTTGCTATGTATCACATTGATTGATTTCCGAATGTTTAACCAGCCCTGTAACCCAGGATAAACCCAGTTTATCTTGGTGATCATTCTTTTTATGTGCTGTTGGATTCGATTTGCAAGTATCTTGTTGAGGACAGTTGCATCTGTATTCATCAAGGATATTGGCCTGTAGTTCTCCTTTTTTGCTGGATCTCTTTCTGGCTTGGGAATCAAAGTGGTGCTGGCTTCATAAAATGAGTCGAGAAGTTTTCCTTTGATTTCTATTTTCTTGAATAGTTTGAGAAGAATGGGTATTAATTCTGTTTTAAATGTCTGGTAGAATTCCCCAGGGAAGCTATCTTGCCCAGGGCTCTTATTTGTTGGGAGATTTTTGATAATAGATTTGATTTACTCACTTGTTATGGGTCTATTCAGATTTTCTATCTCTTCCCGTGTGAATTTTGGTAGAGAATGTGTGCTAGGATTTGTCCATTTCTTCTAAGTTGTCCAGTTTGTTGGCATATAGTTTTTCATAGTATTCAGTGATAATTGCTCTTATTTCTGAGGGGTTGGTGTAATCAGTCCGTTTTCATTCATGATTTTGTCTATTTGAGTGCTCTCTCATTTCTTTTTGAGAAGCCTGGCTAGAGGTTGGTCAATTTTGTTTATTGTTTCAAAAAACCAACTCTTGGTTTCATTGATCTGTTCAACTGTTTCTTTGGTTTCTATATTGTTTATTCCTGCCCTGATTTTTATTATTTCTCTTCTTCTACTGGGATTGGGGTGCTCTTGTTGCTCTCCCTCTAGTTGCTTTAGGTGTGCTGCTAGATTTTGTACTTGTGCTTTTTCTAATTTCTTGAAATAGGCCTGGAGTGCAATGTACTTTCCTCTTAGGACTGCCTTCACCACATCCCATAGAGTTTGGATTGTTGTATTCTCATTTTTATTTGTTTCCATCAATTTTTTAATATCTACTCTAATTGCCTGATTGGCCCATTCGGTCTTTAGTAGGGTGTTCTTTAACCTCCTTGGTTTTATAGGTTTTCCAGACTTCTTCCTGTAACTGATTTCAAGTTTCATAGCATTGTGATCTGAAAGTGTGCATGGTATGATCTCAATTCTTTTGTATTTATTGAGGGCTGCTTTAGGTCCCAGTATGGGACCTATCTTGGAGAATGTGCCAGGCACACTTGAGAAGAAAGTGAATTCCATAGCCTCAGGATGTAGAGTTCTGAATATATCTGTCAAATCCATCTGGTCCAATGTGTCATTTCAGTCCATTGTGTCTTTATTGATTTTCTATCTAGTTGATCTGTCCATTCCTGTAAGTGGAGTATTAAAGTCCCCTGCTATTAGTACATTCTTAATCATAATATTGTTTCTGTTTGTGATTAATTGTTTTATGTATTTAGGTGCTCCCATATTCGGTGCATAGACATTTATCATCGTTAGCTCTTCCTGATGGATAGACCCAGTAATTGTTACATAATGCCCTTCTTCATCCCTTGTTACTGCCTTTACTTTGAAGTCCAGTTTGTCTGATATAAGTATAGCTACTCCAGCTTTTTTTGACTTCCTGTAGCATGATAGATATTTCTCCATCCCCTTACTTTCAATCTGAGGATCTCTTCCTGTCTAAAATGAGTTTCTTGTAGACAGCAAATAGATAGATTCTGTTTATTATCCATTTTGTTACCCTATATCTTTTGATTGGGGCATTTAGTCCATTTACATTCAGAGTTATTTTTGAAATACATGGGTTTAGAGTCATTGTGCTGTTTGTGGGATTCATGCTTGTGGTGTGTCTCTAGCATCTTGCGTTCCTTGCAGCTTTCCCCTCAGAGAGTCCCCCTCAGGATTTCTTGTAGAGATGGTTTAGTGGTGACAAATCCTTTCAGTGTTTGTTTATTTGGAAAGTCTTTTATCTCTCCGTCTATTCTGGATGACAGGCTTTCTGGATAGAGGATTCTTGGCTGCATATTTTTTTCTGTTCATCACATTGAAGATCTCCTGCCATTTCTTTCTGGCCTGACAAGTTTCATTAGATAGGTCTGTCACCACTCTGATAGGTTTCCCTTTGAATGTTAGGGCCCTTTTCTCCCTAGCTGCTTTCCAAATTCTCTTTGTCCTTTTATTTTGCCAATTTCACTATGATATGTCATGCAGACGATCAATTCAAATTACATCTGAGGGGAGTTCTGTGTGCCTCTTGAAGTTCAACGTCTACTTCCCTCCCCAGGACGGGGAAGTTCTCTGCTATAATTTGTTCCAGGAATCCTTCAGCACCTTTCCCTCTCTTTTCCTCTTCTGGGATTCCAATGATATGGATATCGTTCTGTTTGTATCGCTGAGCTCTCGAACTCTTCTTTCATGTTCCTGGATCAGTTTGTTTGTTTCTTTTTTTCTCAGTTTCTTTTTTTCTATAATTGTGTCTTCTAAATCACTTATTCTCCTTTTTGCCTCTTCAATCCATGCACTGGGTGCCTCCAGTTTATTATGTATTTCATTTATTGCATTTTTTAATTCATCATAACTATTTTTAAGCTCCATGGTGTTTGTAGCCAAGAAACTTTTGATGTCCTCCATGCTTTTTTCAAACCCACTGATTAATTTTATCATTATTGTTCTACAATCTTGTTCAGTTATGCTGCTTATATCTATTTTGAGCAGTTTTGTAGCTGTCAATTCTTCCTCGAATTTCTTTGGGGGAGAGCTCTTTCGTTTCATCATTTTGGTTAGCTTTCTATCTCTTGTTAGTTTTAAAAGCTTGTTATGCTCTCTGAACCTGTGAGCGCTGCTGTACCCAAGAAGACTCTTTGACTGTCCAGGGCCTGTCCATTCAGAAAGTGTTCCTTGAATGGTATCTCTTCTCTCTTGTTGAGACCTTGGTTATTTTATTTTCCTACTCGTAGTGGTATTTGGGATTCTACACCATGTGTACTTTAGCTTGTTTATGAGGTAGCCCTGGAGAAGAAAACAGACAGACAAACACACAGGGAACAAAGTCACACAAATGTACAGTCAAATCCAACAAACACGCAAACCAAAAGGAAACACGAAAAAGTAAAGAGAAAAGAGGGAGGAGTGAAGGCAAATAATAGAAAATAAAAATACATAAAAAATAAAAAAAGGAAAGGAAAAAATAAGAAACCCAATAGACAAATACAGTTTAAAGCATATAACCAGATTTCCCAGCTACAAATAAATAGCCAGGTGTATGCAGTGCTGGTTGAAGACCATAGAGAAAGAGAAAGGACAGGGCGGGGATGAGGCAAAATTGGAAATGAAATGAGCAAGCAGAAGGAATAAGAAGCTTTTTTCAAAGAGTGAAAGAGTGGAATATGGTTGAAGAGGTGAAAGAAATGACGACGATGGTGTTATCGAGCGAAACTATATAGTCTGATTACTCCAGAGAGAAAGAGATGAAAAGGTAGGTAGGTGTAGAATTTACATCTAGGGAATGGATTAAATGTGACTGTTTAAGCAAGCCAGTGACCAGAATTAATCAGGGTATTACTCTGGTTAAAAAAAAGTCGGGGGGGGGGGGAGAAGGCAGCCCTCTAGCAGTGATGGACGTGGTTTGATCCAATGCTTCCCATGGGAGTTCTGCCTTGACAGTTGTGGGGAGAAGAGTGGCGGCGCTCCAGTCCCTTCTTGAACCAAGCGCTGTAACTCACTTTTTTGGGTGTGTAAACTCCCTGTGCCGGGGGCACGGCCAAGGTGGGCCGTGCTCTATATCCCAGGCCAGGCCTCATTTCCAGATCCCAGTCTGTGCACCCCACTGAAATTGCCAGAAACACAAACTGGCAGGCAATCCCCTCAGGGCAGTCCCAAGCCTCTTGCCTTCCCCCTAGGGATTGAGCCAGAAGCCGCTGCTCCCATCTCCTCTAGGTCGGGTTGGCAAGCGAGGAGCAGATTCATCCGGGGGTCGCCTGGGACGAGTGCATCCCGCACACGGTCCGCTGGAGAGCGGGAAACCGGGTCCCTCTGTGTCTTGTCACCTGAAACACGAACTCGCGGGCAAATCTCCAAGTTTTAAGCCCTTCGCCTCCCCTCTAGGGATCCAGCCGAGCCAGAAGCACAAAGGCGCACCCGCCGCGAGTCCCCTCCAGGTCGAGCTGGTGCACAGGGAGCAGTTTTCCTGGGGATAGCCTGGGACAAATGTGTCCCACCTATGGTCAGCTGGAGAGCAGGAAACCTCGTCCCTCTGTGTCCAGAGTGGAGGCTTTTCTATTCCCCAGCGACAGGGACAGTGTCTTGAGCAGTTTTGGCCACTCTCTTTCTCCTCTAAACTCCCCGCAGAGGGATCCCCCCCATCCCTCTGTGTCTCTGGTCCCGGCCCGATTTTATCTTCCCCAGTTTGCACTCATGTTAGAAGGTTTTCTCAGCGAACTCTGTCTCCTTTTCCTCCCAAACTCCTGGATTCTGTAAGGGTTCCTATGGCTTCAGGCCTTCTCTGTGGGAGATATGGGGGTGAATGCAATGTACGGAGTTCCCTAATTCTCTGCCATCTTGCCCCCTCACCCCCCAAGAAACAGACTCTTAATTATAGAAAACAAACTGAGGGCTACCAGAGGGGAGGTGGGTGGGGGGAAGGTGGGTGGGAGGATTGGTTAAATACATGATGAGGATTAAGGAGCGCACATGTGATGAGCACCAAGTATTGTATGTAAGTGTTGAATCACTAGATTGTTACCTGAAACTAATATTACACTGTATGTTAACTAACTTCAATTTAAATAAAAACTTTAAAAACTTAAAATGTTTTTTGTTTAATAGGTAAACCATATTTCTCTAATCCCTTCTCAATATTTTCCCCCACTCACAATAAAAAAAAAAAACAGAACAAAAGTGACAAATTAGAAGAATGCCCTTTCCTGCTAGTAATTTACCACTGTCATCTCAATCCCATATCTTCCACCCAATCTGAGTCAACCAGTAGTAATATTGTGAAAGAAATATTAGTGGTATCCAGAAATAGGTGTGTGGAAAAGAATAATGGGTTACTAGCTAATGCAAATAATTTTCTCAATGATATTTACTTCTGCATGTTCAAACCCAGGCCAAAAAAAACTTAAGTGGTGGGATATTAACCTAACCTGAGGATATCATTTTCATTATTTGCAAAAATGAGGTTTATTTCCTTGACTAGGAAGCTACCTTGAATTGTGACAAGAGTCATTTCCATATCTAGTTTCCTGGAGAATACAGCAGGATCATCACATGCAGGAACATCAAAGCCTTCTTAGATAGGTTGTTCCTGTATTCCATCCTTTAGAAACAATGAGGGGAGGGTCCTCATTCATCATGTGATGTGGTGATGTGAGATTGCTTATGAGCCTCATCAAACTGATGAGGTATTTCTTCAAGGCCCACACACTTCTATTATCCCTCTGGTTATTATGGATGCCAGTCCTTTACTAAGGTCACATTTTGACATTCCAAATCTCATTGTTCCTTTCTTTCTCCTGAAACAGCACAGGAAACAGAGTTTGATGGAATGGTAAGGAAGTTGCCATAAAAATGGCAAAACCCCAATGACTGTCTAGATTCCTTGTCTCTAACTCCAAATCCTATTTGTTTCAAACCAACTTGACAATAAATTATTTTTAAAAAAAGAAAAAATGTAAAATAAAAATGAATAGATGGATTAATGAATGAGTGTAGTTAGGAAAAAGAGAATGTTTTAGAGAGTACAGAAAAAAGAGCAATTAATTCTTGCTAAGGAGTTCTTTTAGAATAGCTGTTACTTTAACTGGTTCGTAAAGAAGGAATGGGAATGCATACATTAGGAAAAGATGAAAGAGAAATTGTTCTAGGTAAGGGAAACAGCAAACAGACTTAATAAAATAGAACACAAGTATTTTGGGAGATAGATAACATACAGGCTAGTTGGGAAAGACAGAAAATACAAAAGGAAGACTGGCAGATATGTTCATAAAATTATGATTGAGATGTATCTTAGCTTTTTGAAAATATTTTCACACAGGGGCGCCCGGGTGGCTCAGTTGGTTAAGCGTCCAACTTCGGTTCAGGTCTTGATCTCACGGTTCATGGGTTCGAGCCCTGCGTCAGGCTCTGTGCTGACAGCTAAGAGCCTGGAGCCTTCTTCGGATTCTGTGTCTCCCTCTCTCTCTGACCCTCCCCTGCTCGCTCGCTCGCTCTCTCTCTCACTCTCATAAATAAATAAAACATTAAAAAATATCTTTTAAAAAGTTTGTATTGCAATTAATAAATACTTTATTTCCATCCTCTGGCCCTAAGTGTCTCAGGCTTGACCCCTAAAACCATAAAACCATATAATTTTAAAACTCTTAAAAATCAAATACCCCATTTTCTCACTATTACAACATAATTCATGTGAAAGCATTACAAAAATGCAGCATTATCACCAAACCATTTTGCTTCCTTTTCATCAGGAGTGTCTGAGGTTATTTCAAACATAAATTTCTAGTAATAAAAGGTACAGTGATAGGATCATTTATTGGACTTATAATGGATCTACTTCCAGTGGCTTGTCCTCTATCACAGGAGTTGGGGAATTGTCACTTAATTATCATGTAAAATTCTGAATCAATTTAAATTTTTATGGTATATTAAATATTTTGGTTAAAGTATATAGTACTTTATCCATATTGATATAAATTTATTGATATAAATTGAGCTGAGGATAAAATATCTACATTCTCTAACCGACTTACATGGGTCTACCCTTATAAGTACCTTAAATCTGACATATGTGTCCCTCTCCTCTTACCTCATGGCCTTTGTACTTTCTATTCCCTCTGCATGGATCATATTTTTCATATGATCATTCAAGCATCAGCTCAAACATTATCTCTTCAGAAAAGTCTTCCCTAGCCATCTTATCTAAATAATATCCCTTTTCCATCTAGTAATCATCATTATTTGGAATTAGTTTTGTTTATCTGTGCTTTGTCTTGTGGCACATAATTGGAAGCTTCATTAAAGACCATCTCTCTCTTCTTAATATAGATTAGCTGCCATATCATAGGTTTGCAGATAAATATTTCATTTAATTCTTGATCCTGCCGATATATTGATAGCATTATTTTTTAGAAACCAGTACATCTAAGGATACTCCCTTCCAGCATACTTATTTTTGTCACATTCACTGATATTAGCAATAATAATAGAATTCTTGAATTTGCTTTATGCATCCACCAGTTTTTTGCACATTCTGTAATGGGGGTAGAAATTAATAGGACATTTTATTTGTACCAAAAAGTCAATTCAGGTAAAAGAAATTGTGGGAATCTACTCCTGAAGCCAAGAACACACTGTATACACTCTATGTTAGCTAACTTGATAATAAATTATATTTAAAAAATAAAATAAAATGTAGAAATCTTAAAAAATAATAGAGAAATTGTGACATGATACTAAAAGTTGGTCTTTTCTTTTTTCTTACAAATAGTTTATTGTCACGTTGGTTTCCATATAACACCCAGTGTTCATCCCCACAAGTGCCCTCCTCCATGCACATCTCCCCCATCCCACCCATTCCCATCAGTCCTCAGTTTGTTCTTAGTATTCAAGAGTCTTTCATGGTTTGCCTCTCTCCCTCTCCCCCACTATTTCCCCCCTTCTTCTCCCCTGGGTCCTCCGTTAAGTTCCTCCTAATCCTCCTATACGTGCAATCATATGGTATTTGTCCTTCTCTGCCTGACTTATTTCATTTAGCATAATACTCTCCACTTCCATCCACGTTGCTACAAATGGCCAGATTTCATTGTTTCTCATTGCCATGTAGTATTCCATCGTATAGATAAACCACATCTTCTTGATTAGTTCGTCTGTGGATGGACACTTAGGCTCTTTCCATGTTTTGGCTATTGTTGAGGGTGCTGCTATGAACATTGGGGTCCATGTGCTCCTATGAATCAGCATTTCTATATCCCTTGGGTAAATTCCTAGCAGTGCTATTGCTGGGTTATAGGGGAATTCTAGTGTTAATATTTTGAGGAACCTCCACACTGTTTTCCAGAGGGGCTGCACCAGTTTACATTCCCACCAACAGTGTAGAAGGGGGCCCGTTTCTCCACATTCTTGCCAGCATCTAGAGTTCTCTGATTTGCTCATTTGAGCCACTCTGACTGGCGTGAGGTGGTATCGCAGTGTGGTTTTGATTTGTATTTCCCTGATGAGAAGGAATGCTGAGCATCGTTTCCTGTGTCTGTCGGCCATCTGGATGTCCTCTTTGGAGAAGTGTCTGTTCATGTCTTCCGCCCATTTCTTCACTGGGTTGTTTGTTTTTCGGGTGTGGATTTTGGTGAGTTCCTTATAGATTTTGGATACTAACCCTTTATCTGATATGTCATTTCCAAGTATCTTTTCCCATTCCGTCAGTTGCCGATTAGTTTTATGGATTGTTTCCGGTGCAGAATCTTTTAATCTTGATGAAGTCCCAACAGTTTATTTTTGCTCTTGATTCTATTGCTTTTGGGGATGTGTCAAGTAAGAATTTGCTACAGTGGAGGTCAAGGAGGTTGTTTCCTGCTTTCTCCTCTAGTGTGTTGATGGTTTCCTGTCTCACGTTCAGGTCCTTTCTCCATTTTGAGTTTATTTTTGTGCATGGTGTGAGAAAATGATCTAGTTTCATTCTTCTGCATGTTGCTGTCCAGTTCTCCCAACACCAAATGTTAAAGAGGCTGTCTTTTTTCCATTGGATACTCTTTCCTGTTTGTCAAAGATTAGTTGGCTGTATGTACACTTTTGGATCCACTTCTGAGTTCTCAATTCTGTTCCATTGGTCAATGTGTCTGTTTTTGTGCCAATACCATACTGTCTTGATGATGACAGCTTTGTAGTAGAGGCTGAAGTCTGGGATGGTGATACCTCCCGTTTTGGTTTTATTCTTTAGTATTACTTCAGCTATTCGGGGTCTTTTGTGGTTCCATACAAATTTTAGAATAGATTGTTCTAGTTTTGAGAAGTATGCTGGTGCAAGAATGTGTAGATTGCTTTGGGTAGTAATGACATTTTAACTATATTTATTCTTCCAACCCATGAGCATGGAATGTTTTTCCATTTCTTTGTGTCTTCTTCAATTTCCTTCGTAAGTTTTCTATAATTTTCATCATACAGATCTCTTGTATCTTTCGTTAGGTTTATTCCTAGGTATTTTATGTTTTTTTGTGTAAATGTGAATGGGATCAGCTTCTTGATATCTCTTTCTGTTGCTTCATTATTGGTGTATAAGAATGCAACCGATTTCTGTACGTTGACTTTATACACTGCAACTTTGCTGAATGCCTGGATCAGTTCTAATAGGCTTCTGGTGGAGTCTGTCGGGTTTTCTATGGAGAGTATCATGTCATCTGCGAAAAGTGAGAGTTTGACTTCTTCTTTGCCGATTTTGATGCCTTTTATTTCCTTTTGTTGTCTGATGGCTGATGCTAGGACTTCCAGCACTATGTGTAACAACAGTGGTGACAGTGGACAACCCTGTCGTGCTCCTGATCTCAGGGGGAAAGCTCTCAGTTTTTCCCCATTGAGGATGATGTTAGCTGAGGGCTTCTCATAGATGGCTTTTATGATGTTTAAGTAAGTTTCTTCTATCCTGACTTTCTCGAAAGTCTTTATTAAGAAGGGATGTTGTATTTTCTAAAATGCTTTTTCTGCATCTTTTGACAGGATCATATGTTTTTTATCATGTCTTTTGTTGATGTGATGTATCACATTGATTGAGTTACGAATGTTGACCAGCCCTGTAACCCACAAATGAATCCCACTTGATCTTGGTGGATAATTTTTTTAATGTGCTGTTGGATTCGATTTGCAAGTATCTTGTTGAGGATTTTTGCATCCATATTCATCAAGGATATTGGCCTGTAGTTCTCTTTTTTAGCTGGATCTCTGTCTGGCTTGGGAATCAGAGTGATGCTGGCTTCATAAAATGAGTCTGGAAGTTTTCCTTCAATTTCTATTTTTTGGAATAGCTTGAGAAGAATGGGTATTAATTCTGTTTTA
Source organism: Hyaena hyaena (assembly GCF_003009895.1). NCBI lineage: Eukaryota > Metazoa > Chordata > Mammalia > Carnivora > Hyaenidae > Hyaena > Hyaena hyaena. The sequence continues at coordinate 683,751 of NW_024081606.1, forward strand.
AATGACTGGTAGAACTCCCCTGGGAAGCCATCAGGTCCAGAGCTTTTATTTGTTGGGTTTTTTGATAGCTGATTCAATTTCTTCACTCGTTATGGGTCTGTTCAGATTTTCTATTTCTTCCCGTGTTAATTTTTTAGTGAGTGTGTGTTTAGGAATTTGTCCATTTCTTCTAAGTTGTCCAATTTGTTGGCATATAATTTTTCATAGTATTCCCCGATAATTGCTTGTATTTCTGACGGGTTGGTTGTAATAAGTCCATTTTCATTCATAATTTTGTCTATTTGGGTGCTCTCTCTTTTCTTTTTGAAAAGCCTAGCTAGAGGTTTGTCAATTTTGGGTATTTTTTAAAAAACCAACTCTTGGTTTCATGGATCTGTTCAATGGTTTCTTTGGTCTCTATGTTGTTTATTTCTGCTCTGATTTTTACTATTTCTCTTTTATTGGGTTTGGGGTGCTCTTGTTGCTTTGCCTCTAGTTCCTTTAGGTGAGTTGTTAGATTTTCAACTTGCGCTTTCTCTAATTTCTTGAAATAGGCCTGGAGTACAATGTACTTTCCTCTTAGGACTGCCTTTGCCACATCCCATAGAGTTTGGATTGTTGTATCTTCATTTTCATTTGTTTCCATATATTTTTAATTTCTTCTTTAATTACATGATTGGCCCACTCATTCTTTATTAGGGTATTCTTTAACCTCCATTTTTTTGGAGGTTTTCCAGACTTCTTCCTGTGATTCATTTCAAGTTTCAAAGCATTATGATCTGAAAGTGTGCATGGTATGATCTCAATTCTTTTATATTTATTGAGGGCTGCTTTAGGTCCCAGTATGGGATCTATCTTGGAGAATGTGCCATGCGCACATGGGAAGAAAGTGAATTCCTTGGCCTCAGGATGGAGAGTTCTTAATATATCTGTCAGATCCATCTGGTCCATTGTGTCTTTCAAGTCCATTATTTCTTTAGTGATTTTCTGTCTAGTAGACCTATCCATTGCTATAAGCGGAGTATTAAAGTCCCTGCTATTAGCACATTCTTATGTATAAGCTTGTTTCTGTTTGTGATTAATTGTTTTAAATATTTAGGTTCTCTCATATTTGGTGCGTAGACATTTATGATTGTTCTTCCTGATGGATGGACCTTGTAATTATTATATAATGCCCTTCTTTATCCCTTGTTATTGTCTTTAATTTAAA